>NW_027054165.1:0-15577 GCF_011386835.1 Chrysemys picta bellii
TTTGGAGTGCTCAGCACCTATGGAAATTAGGTCACTTGTAGTTAGTTGCTTAAAAGTGGGTTTAGGGGCAGAAATTCAGGCCTCCTAAAGTTTGAAAATATTGGCCAGTTTCTCTGGAGCCCTTAACTTGGTGATGCTTCCCGTCTCTTAGAGAACCCTCATGGCACCCAAGCCCATGGTAAGGGTTCTTTGCCATTCCAGAAACCCAAGTGTTCACCATTTGTCACTCTCAGCTTTGATTAGCCGCTTCTCTTGTTCGTGAGCTATTTTCTGAGACCGGTTTAAAAACAGCATCTGGAGAGAACCCCTCACATCAGGCCAAATCCATTGTGTGATGTTGCACTCTATAGGATTTTATGAAAATATGCTAATGAGTTAAATATAATGTAACTGGAATATGCTTTGTGCAAAAGGTCTCTTGTAAGGTATCATTACAAAGCTTATCATCTACTGAGTGTGGTCATCCTAGTTGTATAAATGTACCACTCATGTATCTGAAACTAGAAATATGAAATGGAACTCTGAGGGCCTATTGTAATTATGCAAAGTGTGGGCCATTAATGGTGGTTTGGAATCTTGATGACTCCCATTAGCCAGGACAATCGTCTGCAGATGGCTCTCTTTTACTTCAGGTTTCAGAGTAGAAGCCGTGTTATTCTGTATCCGCAAAAAGAACAGGAGTACTTGTGGCACCTTATTGACTAACAAATTTATTAGAGCATAAATTTTACTTTTACTTGTAAGTCTCCCTGTATACCTGTGTGCTGGCAAGTGGGTAATGTTTTCCCTTTAAAAAGGTGATCAAAGTTTATGTGAACCCCTCCAGGTATTTAATAATTTCAGAAAGCCTGATTCTAGTATCACTTATACTGTATAAATCTGATATTACTCTAAACGAGTCAATGGTTTTATAATGGGGGAACTAAAACAAAACAAAACAAAACAAAACAAAAAGAACAAAACAAAAAGAAAAACCAGGCCCATAGGCTTTATCCTTCATGTGTAATGGATTACATTTTTCTGTCATGAGTTTGTTCCTTTTTCTGTTTTCACAAAACATGCAGTACACATCAACTTCACTATGGGAAAAATGTTCCTAATCTTCAATCTATTGGGGAAATGCCTGAAAAAAACACAGAAATCACCTCCCAGAATCTATACCATTTAGACATTTATGCTCCAATACGTCTGTTGGTCTATAAGGTGCCACAGGACTCTTTGTCGCTTTTTACAGATCCAGACTAAAACGCCTCCCCTCTGATACTTGACACCATTTAGACCATTTCTGATGTAAATTTCTTAATGAAATGATTGAGTTCTATCTTTCTAGGCTTTTATACCATATTATCAATGCAGCTACCTGACCAACTGAATGATCCCTTAAAATTGTAGGATAGTAAAAGAGGAAATTAATTCACAAAAGAAGACCAGGTATTTTAACTGCTTTTATTAGACCATACTGATGCATTTGAAAGAGCCTTGCAATCAAGTCAATGTCATTTCTCCCAAATCTGGGGTGGCAGTCTCCCCTTTGCTCTGTTCTCACTTAACAGAGACAGGAGCAGGGGCAACCCTTCTCTTGATGGCTCTCCTGCCATTCCTCTTCTTGGAAGGTAAAACCACAGGCTGATTTAAGTGCAGGACTCCGCCCTGAGAGATGGTGAAACCTCCCAGCAGTTTCTTGAGCTCTGAGTCGCTGTGAATGGCCAGCTGCAAGCGGCGTGGGGAAATCCGACGCTTCTTGCTGCGTGCAGCGACTTCCCCAGCAATATCCACAAGCTCATGAGTCACTTATTGAAGCACCGCGGCCATATATACTGGGGCTCCAGCTCCAATACGGTCTGCAAATTGTCCTTTGCGGAGCAATCTGTCTATGCGACTGACAGAGAACTGCAGCCCTGCCCGGAAAGAACGGGTGATTTTGACCTTTAGGGTCTTTTGCGGTTGAGGGCTCACCAGAGTGCTCAGACTCAGACTCAGACTCAGACTCAGTCATGTTGCAGACTTCTAGTGTTCCAGCAACACTTGGCTTGACTTTCTTGGCTTTCTTTTGTTTTCTCTGCTTGGTTTCCCTGAGTCTTTCCTCAGGAATTGGCCTGCCTAGCTTTTTTCTTGACTTGCTTGGCTTCAGTGGATGTTTCCTTGCTTGGCTCCACTTGCCTGTGTCTTTCTTTGCTTGGCTTGCCTGACTCTCTTTCCTTCTGTTCCTGGCTCTGTTCACTTGGTTTTCTCGCTCTTATTTTGCCTTCTTTGATTTCTTCCTGGTCTGGCCTGATTATGACTGGCCTGACCAAGTGTGGCTTGGTTAAGCCACCTCTTGAAATCACCACAGTAGTATGCTGACCCTGTCTGAGCCTGCAGCCTTTTATAACCTCAGTGCAGACAGAGAAAAAACATCCTTTCTGATTGGTTGTCTGAGAACCAATGGGCAGCTACTTCATTTGTTACCCAAGCCAGAGGGGATATGTCATCCTTTGATGACATCATTCCCATTGATTCACCGTTTGTGTTGGATTTTTAGTCAGTGATATCTGCTATTAGCAAAACTCATCCTGTAACGGCATGAAATAGGCTTTGGTTACATTTTGAAAATAGGATGCCTTAAATTAGGCACCTAAATAACTTATAAGTGGCCTGATTTGAAGAGGAGCTGAGCACCCACAGCTCCTGTTGATTTCACTAGGAGTTTGGAGTGCTCAGCACCTATGGAAATCAGGTCACTTGTAGTTAGTTGCTTAAAAGTGGGTTTAGGGGCGGAAATTCAGGCCTCCTAAAGTTTGAAAATATTGGCCAGTTTCTCTGGAGCCCTTAACTTGGTGATGCTTCCCGTCTCTTAGAGAACCCTCATGGCACCCAAGCCCATGGTAAGGGTTCTTTGCCATTCCAGAAACCCAAGTGTTCACCATTTGTCACTCTCAGCTTTGATTAGCCGCTTCTCTTCTTCGTGAGCTATTTTCTGAGACCGGTTTAAAAACAGCATCTGGAGGGAACCCCTCACATCAGGCCAAATCCATTGTGTGATGTTGCACTCTATAGGATTTTATGAAAATATGCTAATGAGTTAAATATAATGTAACTGGAATATGCTTCATGCAAAAGGTCTCTTGTAAGGTATCATTACAAAGCTTATCATCTACTGAGTGTGGTCATCCTAGTTGTATAATTGTACCACTCATGTATCTGAAACTAGAAATATGAAATAGAACTCTGAGGGCCTATTGTAATTATGCAAAGTGTGGGCCATTAATGGTGGTTTGGAATCTTGATGACTCCCATTAACCAGGACAATCGTCTGCAGATGGCTCTCTTTTACTTCAGGTTTCAGAGTAGAAGCCGGGTTAGTCTGTATCCACAAAAAAGAACAGGAGTACTTGTGGCACCTTAGAGACTAACAAATTTATTAGAGCATAAATTTTACTTTTACTTGTAAGTCTCCCTGTATACCTGTGTGCTGGCAAGTGGGTAATGTTTTCCCTTTAAAAAGGTGATCAAAGTTTATGTGAACCCCTCCAGGTATTTAATAATTTCAGAAAGCCTGATTCTAGTATCACTTATACTGTATAAATCTGATATTACTCTAAACGAGTCAATGCTTTTATAATGGGGGAACTAAAACAAAACAAAACAAAACAAAACAAAAAGAACAAAACAAAAAGAAAAACCAGGCCCATAGGCTTTATCCTTCATGTGTAATGGATTACATTTTTCTGTCATGAGTTTGTTCCTTTTTCTGTTTTCACAAAACATGCAGTACACATCAACTTCACTATGGGAAAAATGTTCCTAATCTTCAATCTATTGGGGAAATGCCTGAAAAAAACACAGAAATCACCTCCCAGAATCTACACCATTTAGACATTTATGCTCCAATACGTCTGTTGGTCTATAAGGTGCCACAGGACTCTTTGTCGCTTTTTACAGATCCAGACTAAAACGCCTCCCCTCTGATACTTGACACCATTTAGACAATTTCTGATGTAAATTTCTTAATGAAATGATTGAGTTCTATCTTTCTAGGCTTTTATACCATATTATCAATGCAGCTACCTGACCAACTGAATGATCCCTTAAAATTGTAGGATAGTAAAAGAGGAAATTAATTCACAAAAGAAGACCAGGTATTTTAACTGCTTTTATTAGACCATACTGATGCATTTGAAAGAGCCTTGCAATCAAGTCAATGTCATTTCTCCCAAATCTGGGGTGGCAGTCTCCCCTTTGCTCTGTTCTCACTTAACAGAGACAGGAGCAGGGGCAACCCTTCTCTTGATGGCTCTCCTGCCATTCCTCTTCTTGGAAGGTAAAACCACAGGCTGATTTAAGTGCAGGACTCCGCCCTGAGAGATGGTGAAACCTCCCAGCAGTTTCTTGAGCTCTGAGTCGCTGTGAATGGCCAGCTGCAAGCGGCGTGGGGAAATCCGACGCTTCTTGCTGCGTGCAGCGACTTCCCCAGCAATATCAACAAGCTCATGAGTCACTTATTGAAGCACCGCGGCCATATATACCGGGGTTCCAGCTCCAATACGGTCTGCAAATTGTCCTTTGCGGAGCAATCTGTCTATGCGACTGACAGAGAACTGCAGCCCAGCCTGGGAAGAACGGGTGATTTTGGCCTTAGGGTCTTTTGCGGTTGAGGGCTCACCAGAGTGCTCAGACTCAGACTCAGTCATGTTGCAGACTTCTAGTGTTCCAGCAACACTTGGCTTGACTTTCTTGGCTTTCTTTTGTTTTCTCTGCTTGGTTTCCCTGAGTCTTTCCTCAGGAATTGGCCTGCCTAGCTTTTTTCTTGACTTGCTTGGCTTCAGTGGATGTTTACTTGCTTGGCTCCACTTGCCTGTGTCTTTCTTTGCTTGGCTTGCCTGACTCTCTTTCCTTCTGTTCCTGGCTCTGTTCACTTGCTTTTCTCGCTCTTATTTTGCCTTCTTTGATTTCTTCCTGGTCTGGCCTGATTATGACTGGCCTGACCAAGTGTGGCTTGGTTAAGCCACCTCTTGAAATCACCACAGTAGTATGCTGACCCTGTCTGAGCCTGCAGCCTTTTATAACCTCAGTGCAGACAGAGGAAAAACATCCTTTCTGATTGGTTGTCTGAGAACCAATGGGCAGCTACTTCATTTGTTACCCAAGCCAGAGGGGATATGTCATCCTTTGATGACATCATTCCCATTGATTCACCGTTTGTGTTGGATTTTTAGTCAGTGATATCTGCTATTAGCAAAACTCATCCTGTAACGGCATGAAATAGGCTTTGGTTACATTTTGAAAATAGGATGCCTTAAATTAGGCACCTAAATAACTTATAAGTGGCCTGATTTGAAGAGGAGCTGAGCACCCACAGCTCCTGTTGATTTCACTAGGAGTTTGGAGTGCTCAGCACCTATGGAAATCAGGTCACTTGTAGTTAGTTGCTTAAAAGTGGGTTTAGGGGCGGAAATTCAGGCCTCCTAAAGTTTGAAAATATTGGCCAGTTTCTCTGGAGCCCTTAACTTGGTGATGCTTCCCGTCTCTTAGAGAACCCTCATGGCACCCAAGCCCATGGTAAGGGTTCTTTGCCATTCCAGAAACCCAAGTGTTCACCATTTGTCACTCTCAGCTTTGATTAGCCGCTTCTCTTCTTCGTGAGCTATTTTCTGAGACCGGTTTAAAAACAGCATCTGGAGAGAACCCCTCACATCAGGCCAAATCCATTGTGTGATGTTGCACTCTATAGGATTTTATGAAAATATGCTAATGAGTTAAATATAATGTAACTGGAATATGCTTCATGCAAAAGGTCTCTTGTAAGGTATCATTACAAAGCTTATCATCTACTGAGTGTGGTCATCCTAGTTGTATAATTGTACCACTCATGTATCTGAAACTAGAAATATGAAATAGAACTCTGAGGGCCTATTGTAATTATGCAAAGTGTGGGCCATTAATGGTGGTTTGGAATCTTGATGACTCCCATTAACCAGGACAATCGTCTGCAGATGGCTCTCTTTTACTTCAGGTTTCAGAGTAGAAGCCGGGTTAGTCTGTATCCACAAAAAAGAACAGGAGTACTTGTGGCACCTTAGAGACTAACAAATTTATTAGAGCATAAATTTTACTTTTACTTGTAAGTCTCCCTGTATACCTGTGTGCTGGCAAGTGGGTAATGTTTTCCCTTTAAAAAGGTGATCAAAGTTTATGTGAACCCCTCCAGGTATTTAATAATTTCAGAAAGCCTGATTCTAGTATCACTTATACTGTATAAATCTGATATTACTCTAAACGAGTCAATGGTTTTATAATGGGGGAACTAAAACAAAACAAAACAAAACAAAACAAAAAGAACAAAACAAAAAGAAAAACCAGGCCCATAGGCTTTATCCTTCATGTGTAATGGATTACATTTTTCTGTCATGCGTTTGTTCCTTTTTCTGTTTTCACAAAACATGCAGTACACATCAACTTCACTATGGGAAAAATGTTCCTAATCTTCAATCTATTGGGGAAATGCCTGAAAAAAACACAGAAATCACCTCCCAGAATCTACACCATTTAGACATTTATGCTCCAATACGTCTGTTGGTCTATAAGGTGCCACAGGACTCTTTGTCGCTTTTTACAGATCCAGACTAAAACGCCTCCCCTCTGATACTTGACACCATTTAGACAATTTCTGATGTAAATTTCTTAATGAAATGATTGAGTTCTATCTTTCTAGGCTTTTCTACCATATTATCAATGCAGCTACCTGACCAACTGAATGATCCCTTAAAATTGTAGGATAGTAAAAGAGGAAATTAATTCACAAAAGAAGACCAGGCATTTTAACTGCTTTTATTAGACCATACTGATGCATTTGAAAGAGCCTTGCAATCAAGTCAATGTCATTTCTCCCAAATCTGGGGTGGCAGTCTCCCCTTTGCTCTGTTCTCACTTAACAGAGACAGGAGCAGGGGCAACCCTTCTCTTGATGGGTCTCCTGCCATTCCTCTTCTTGGAAGGTAAAACCACAGGCTGATTTAAGTGCAGGACTCCGCCCTGAGAGATGGTGATACCTCCCAGCAGTTTCTTGAGCTCTGAGTCGCTGTGAATGGCCAGCTGCAAGCGGCGTGGGGAAATCCGACGCTTCTTGCTGCGTGCAGCGACTTCCCCAGCAATATCCACAAGCTCATGAGTCACTTATTGAAGCACCGCGGCCATATATACTGGGGCTCCAGCTCCAATACGGTCTGCAAATTGTCCTTTGCGGAGCAATCTGTCTATGCGACTGACAGAGAACTGCAGCCCTGCCCGGAAAGAATGGGTGATTTTGGCCTTTAGGGTCTTTTGCGGTTGAGGGCTCACCAGAGTGCTCATACTCAGACTCAGACTCGGTCATGTTGCAGACTTCTAGTGTTCCAGCAACACTTGGCTTGACTTTCTTGGCTTTCTTTTGTTTTCTCTGCTTGGTTTCCCTGAGTCTTTCCTCAGGAATTGGCCTGCCTCGCTTTTTTCTTGACTTGCTTGGCTTCAGTGGATGTTTCCTTGCTTGGCTCCACTTGCCTGTGTCTTTCTTTGCTTGGCTTGCCTGACTCTCTTTCCTTCTGTTCCTGGCTCTGTTCACTTGCTTTTCTCGCTCTTATTTTGCCTTCTTTGATTTCTTCCTGGTCTGGCCTGATTATGACTGGCCTGACCAAGTGTGGCTTGGTTAAGCCACCTCTTGAAATCACCACAGTAGTATGCTGACCCTGTCTGAGCCTGCAGCCTTTTATAACCTCAGTGCAGACAGAGAAAAAACATCCTTTCTGATTGGTTGTCTGAGAACCAATGGGCAGCTACTTCATTTGTTACCCAAGCCAGAGGGGATATGTCATCCTTTGATGACATCATTCCCATTGATTCACCGTTTGTGTTGGATTTTTAGTCAGTGATATCTGCTATTAGCAAAACTCATCCTGTAACGGCATGAAATAGGCTTTGGTTACATTTTGAAAATAGGATGCCTTAAATTAGGCACCTAAATAACTTATAAGTGGCCTGATTTGAAGAGGAGCTGAGCACCCACAGCTCCTGTTGATTTCACTAGGAGTTTGGAGTGCTCAGCACCTATGGAAATCAGGTCACTTGTAGTTAGTTGCTTAAAAGTGGGTTTAGGGGCGGAAATTCAGGCCTCCTAAAGTTTGAAAATATTGGCCAGTTTCTCTGGAGCCCTTAACTTGGTGATGCTTCCCGTCTCTTAGAGAACCCTCATGGCACCCAAGCCCATGGTAAGGGTTCTTTGCCATTCCAGAAACCCAAGTGTTCACCATTTGTCACTCTCAGCTTTGATTAGCCGCTTCTCTTCTTCGTGAGCTATTTTCTGAGACCGGTTTAAAAACAGCATCTGGAGAGAACCACTCACATCAGGCCAAATCCCTTGTGTGATGTTGCACTCTATAGGATTTTATGAAAATATGCTAATGAGTTAAATATAATGTAACTGGAATATGCGTCATGCAAAAGGTCTCTTGTAAGGTATCATTACAAAGCTTATCATCTACTGAGTGTGGTCATCCTAGTTGTATAAATGTACCACTCATGTATCTGAAACTAGAAATATGAAATAGAACTCTGAGGGCCTATTGTAATTATGCAAAGTGTGGGCCATTAATGGTGGTTTGGAATCTTGATGACTCCCATTAACCAGGACAATCGTCTGCAGATGGCTCTCTTTTACTTCAGGTTTCAGAGTAGAAGCCGGGTTAGTCTGTATCCGCAAAAAGAACAGGAGTACTTGTGGCACCTTAGAGACTAACAAATTTATTAGAGCATAAATTTTACTTTTACTTGTAAGTCTCCCTGTATACCTGTGTGCTGGCAAGTGGGTAATGTTTTCCCTTTAAAAAGGTGATCAAAGTTTATGTGAACCCCTCCAGGTATTTAATAATTTCAGAAAGCCTGATTCTAGTATCACTTATACTGTATAAATCTGATATTA
Source organism: Chrysemys picta bellii (assembly GCF_011386835.1). Classification (NCBI taxonomy): domain Eukaryota; kingdom Metazoa; phylum Chordata; order Testudines; family Emydidae; genus Chrysemys; species Chrysemys picta. The sequence goes on from NW_027054165.1 coordinate 8,930, forward strand.
CTCTAAACGAGTCAATGGTTTTATAATGGGGGAACTAAAACAAAACAAAACAAAACAAAACAAAAAGAACAAAACAAAAAGAAAAACCAGGCCCATAGGCTTTATCCTTCATGTGTAATGGATTACATTTTTCTGTCATGCGTTTGTTCCTTTTTCTGTTTTCACAAAACATGCAGTACACATCAACTTCACTATGGGAAAAATGTTCCTAATCTTCAATCTATTGGGGAAATGCCTGAAAAAAACACAGAAATCACCTCCCAGAATCTACACCATTTAGACATTTATGCTCCAATACGTCTGTTGGTCTATAAGGTGCCACAGGACTCTTTGTCGCTTTTTACAGATCCAGACTAAAACGCCTCCCCTCTGATACTTGACACCATTTAGACCATTTCTGATGTAAATTTCTTAATGAAATGATTGAGTTCTATCTTTCTAGGCTTTTCTACCATATTATCAATGCAGCTACCTGACCAACTGAATGATCCCTTAAAATTGTAGGATAGTAAAAGAGGAAATTAATTCACAAAAGAAGACCAGGCATTTTAACTGCTTTTATTAGACCATACTGATGCATTTGAAAGAGCCTTGCAATCAAGTCAATGTTATTTCTCCCAAATCTGGGGTGGCAGTCTCCCCTTTGCTCTGTTCTCACTTAACAGAGACAGGAGCAGGGGCAACCCTTCTCTTGATGGGTCTCCTGCCATTCCTCTTCTTGGAAGGTAAAACCACAGGCTGATTTAAGTGCAGGACTCCGCCCTGAGAGATGGTGATACCTCCCAGCAGTTTCTTGAGCTCTGAGTCGCTGTGAATGGCCAGCTGCAAGCGGCGTGGGGAAATCCGACGCTTCTTGCTGCGTGCAGCGACTTCCCCAGCAATATCCACAAGCTCATGAGTCACTTAGTGAAGCACCGCGGCCATATATACTGGGGCTCCAACTCCAATACGGTCTGCAAATTGTCCTTTGCGGAGCAATCTGTCTATGCGACTGACAGAGAACTGCAGCCCTGCCCGGAAAGAACGGGTGATTTTGGCCTTTAGGGTCTTTTGCGGTTGAGGGCTCACCAGAGTGCTCAGACTCAGACTCAGACTCAGACTCAGTCATGTTGCAGACTTCTAGTGTTCCAGCAACACTTGGCTTGACTTTCTTGGCTTTCTTTTGTTTTCTCTGCTTGGTTTCCCTGAGTCTTTCCTCAGGAATTGGCCTGCCTAGCTTTTTTCTTGACTTGCTTGGCTTCAGTGGATGTTTCCTTGCTTGGCTCCACTTGCCTGTGTCTTTCTTTGCTTGGCTTGCCTGACTCTCTTTCCTTCTGTTCCTGGCTCTGTTCACTTGCTTTTCTCGCTCTTATTTTGCCTTCTTTGATTTCTTCCTGGTCTGGCCTGATTATGACTGGCCTGACCAAGTGTGGCTTGGTTAAGCCACCTCTTGAAATCACCACAGTAGTATGCTGACCCTGTCTGAGCCTGCAGCCTTTTATAACCTCAGTGCAGACAGAGAAAAAACATCCTTTCTGATTGGTTGTCTGAGAACCAATGGGCAGCTACTTCATTTGTTACCCAAGCCAGAGGGGATATGTCATCCTTTGATGACATCATTCCCATTGATTCACCGTTTGTGTTGGATTTTTAGTCAGTGATATCTGCTATTAGCAAAACTCATCCTGTAACGGCATGAAATAGGCTTTGGTTACATTTTGAAAATAGGATGCCTTAAATTAGGCACCTAAATAACTTCTAAGTGGCCTGATTTGAAGAGGAGCTGAGCACCCACAGCTCCTGTTGATTTCACTAGGAGTTTGGAGTGCTCAGCACCTATGGAAATCAGGTCACTTCTAGTTAGTTGCTTAAAAGTGGGTTTAGGGGCGGAAATTCAGGCCTCCTAAAGTTTGAAAATATTGGCCAGTTTCTCTGGAGCCCTTAACTTGGTGATGCTTCCCGTCTCTTAGAGAACCCTCATGGCACCCAAGCCCATGGTAAGGGTTCTTTGCCATTCCAGAAACCCAAGTGTTCACCATTTGTCACTCTCAGCTTTGATTAGCCGCTTCTCTTCTTCGTGAGCTATTTTCTGAGACCGGTTTAAAAACAGCATCTGGAGAGAACCCCTCACATTAGGCCAAATCCCTTGTGTGATGTTGCACTCTATAGGATTTTATGAAAATATGCTAATGAGTTAAATATAATGTAACTGGAATATGCTTCATGCAAAAGGTCTCTTGTAAGGTATCATTACAAAGCTTATCATCTACTGAGTGTGGTCATCCTAGTTGTATAAATGTACCACTCATGTATCTGAAACTAGAAATATGAAATAGAACTCTGAGGGCCTATTGTAATTATGCAAAGTGTGGGCCATTAATGGTGGTTTGGAATCTTGATGACTCCCATTAACCAGGACAATCGTCTGCAGATGGCTCTCTTTTACTTCAGGTTTCAGAGTAGAAGCCGGGTTAGTCTGTATCCGCAAAAAAGAACAGGAGTACTTGTGGCACCTTAGAGACTAACAAATTTATTAGAGCATAAATTTTACTTTGACTTGTAAGTCTCCCTGTATACCTGTGTGCTGGCAAGTGGGTAATGTTTTCCCTTTAAAAAGGTGATCAAAGTTTATGTGAACCCCTCCAGGTATTTAATAATTTCAGAAAGCCTGATTCTAGTATCACTTATACTGTATACATCTGATATTACTCTAAACGAGTCAATGGTTTTATAATGGGGGAACTAAAACAAAACAAAACAAAACAAAACAAAAAGAAAAACCAGGCCCATAGGCTTTATCCTTCATGTGGAATGGATTACATTTTTCTGTCATGAGTTTGTTCCTTTTTCTGTTTTCACAAAACATGCAGTACACATCAACTTCACTATGGGAAAAATGTTCCTAATCTTCAATCTATTGGGGAAATGCCTGAAAAAAACACAGAAATCACCTCCCAGAATCTACACCATTTAGACATTTATGCTCCAATACGTCTGTTGGTCTATAAGGTGCCACAGGACTCTTTGTCGCTTTTTACAGATCCAGACTAAAACGCCTCCCCTCTGATACTTGACACCATTTAGACAATTTCTGATGTAAATTTCTTAATGAAATGATTGAGTTCTATCTTTCTAGGCTTTTCTACCATATTATCAATGCAGCTACCTGACCAACTGAATGATCCCTTAAAATTGTAGGATAGTAAAAGAGGAAATTAATTCACAAAAGAAGACCAGGCATTTTAACTGCTTTTATTAGACCATACTGATGCATTTGAAAGAGCCTTGCAATCAAGTCAATGTCATTTCTCCCAAATCTGGGGTGGCAGTCTCCCCTTTGCTCTGTTCTCACTTAACAGAGACAGGAGCAGGGGCAACCCTTCTCTTGATGGCTCTCCTGCCATTCCTCTTCTTGGAAGGTAAAACCACAGGCTGATTTAAGTGCAGGACTCCGCCCTGAGAGATGGTGATACCTCCCAGCAGTTTCTTGAGCTCTGAGTCGCTGTGAATGGCCAGCTGCAAGCGGCGTGGGGAAATCCGACGCTTCTTGCTGCGTGCAGCGACTTCCCCAGCAATATCCACAAGCTCATGAGTCACTTATTGAAGCACCGCGGCCATATATACTGGGGCTCCAGCTCCAATACGGTCTGCAAATTGTCCTTTGCGGAGCAATCTGTCTATGCGACTGACAGAGAACTGCAGCCCTGCCCGGAAAGAACGGGTGATTTTGGCCTTTAGGGTCTTTTGCGGTTGAGGGCTCACCAGAGTGCTCAGACTCAGACACAGACTCAGTCATGTTGCAGACTTCTAGTGTTCCAGCAACACTTGGCTTGACTTTCTTGGCTTTCTTTTGTTTTCTCTGCTTGGTTTCCCTGAGTCTTTCCTCAGGAATTGGCCTGCCTAGCTTTTTTCTTGACTTGCTTGGCTTCAGTGGATGTTTCCTTGCTTGGCTCCACTTGCCTGTGTCTTTCTTTGCTTGGCTTGCCTGACTCTCTTTCCTTCTGTTCCTGGCTCTGTTCACTTGCTTTTCTCGCTCTTCTTTTGCCTTCTTTGATTTCTTCCTGGTCTGGCCTGATTATGACTGGCCTGACCAAGTGTGGCTTGGTTAAGCCACCTCTTGAAATCACCACAGTAGTATGCTGACCCTGTCTGAGCCTGCAGCCTTTTATAACCTCAGTGCAGACAGAGAAAAAACATACTTTCTGATTGGTTGTCTGAGAACCAATGGGCAGCTACTTCATTTGTTACCCAAGCCAGAGGGGATATGTCATCCTTTGATGACATCATTCCCATTGATTCACCGTTTGTGTTTTATTTTTAGTCAGTGATATCTGCTATTAGCAAAACTCATCCTGTAACGGCATGAAATAGGCTTTGGTTACATTTTGAAAATAGGATGCCTTAAATTAGGCACCTAAATAACTTATAAGTGGCCTGATTTGAAGAGGAGCTGAGCACCCACAGCTCCTGTTGATTTCACTAGGAGTTTGGAGTGCTCAGCACCTATGGAAATCAGGTCACTTCTAGTTAGTTGCTTAAAAGTGGGTTTAGGGGCGGAAATTCAGGCCTCCTAAAATTTGAAAATATTGGCCAGTTTCTCTGGAGCCCTTAACTTGGTGATGCTTCCCGTCTCTTAGAGAACCCTCATGGCACCCAAGCCCATGGTAAGGGTTCTTTGCCATTCCAGAAACCCAAGTGTTCACCATTTGTCACTCTCAGCTTTGATTAGCCGCTTCTCTTGTTCGTGAGCTATTTTCTGAGACCGGTTTAAAAACAGCATCTGGAGAGAACCCCTCACATCAGGCCAAATCCATTGTGTGATGTTGCACTCTATAGGATTTTATGAAAATATGCTAATGAGTTAAATATAATGTAACTGGAATATGCTTCATGCAAAAGGTCTCTTGTAAGGTATCATTACAAAGCTTATCATCTACTGAGTGTGGTCATCCTAGTTGTATAAATGTACCACTCATGTATCTGAAACTAGAAATATGAAATAGAACTCTGAGGGCCTATTGTAATTATGCAAAGTGTGGGCCATTAATGGTGGTTTGGAATCTTGATGACTCCCATTAACCAGGACAATCGTCTGCAGATGGCTCTCTTTTACTTCAGGTTTCAGAGTAGAAGCCGTGTTAGTCTGTATCCGCAAAAAGAACAGGAGTACTTGTGGCACCTTAGAGACTAACAAATTTATTAGAGCATAAATTTTACTTTTACTTGTAAGTCTCCCTGTATACCTGTGTGCTGGCAAGTGGGTAATGTTTTCCCTTTAAAAAGGTGATCAAAGTTTATGTGAACCCCTCCAGGTATTTAATAATTTCAGAAAGCCTGATTCTAGTATCACTTATACTGTATAAATCTGATATTACTCTAAACGAGTCAATGGTTTTATAATGGGGGAACTAAAACAAAACAAAACAAAACAAAACAAAACAAAAAGAACAAAACAAAAAGAAAAACCAGGCCCATAGGCTTTATCCTTCATGTGTAATGGATTACATTTTTCTGTCATGAGTTTGTTCCTTTTTCTGTTTTCACAAAACATGCAGTACACATCAACTTCACTATGGGAAAAATGTTCCTAATCTTCAATCTATTGGGGAAATGCCTGAAAAAAACACAGAAATCACCTCCCAGAATCTACACCATTTAGACATTTATGCTCCAATACGTCTGTTGGTCTATAAGGTGCCACAGGACTCTTTGTCGCTTTTTACAGATCCAGACTAAAACGCCTCCCCTCTGATACTTGACACCATTTAGACCATTTCTGATGTAAATTTCTTAATGAAATGATTGAGTTCTATCTTTCTAGGCTTTTATACCATATTATCAATGCAGCTACCTGACCAACTGAATGATCCCTTAAAATTGTAGGATAGTAAAAGAGGAAATTAATTCACAAAAGAAGACCAGGCATTTTAACTGCTTTTATTAGACCATACTGATGCATTTGAAAGAGCCTTGCAATCAAGTCAATGTCATTTCTCCCAAATCTGGGGTGGCAGTCTCCCCTTTGCTCTGTTCTCACTTAACAGAGACAGGAGCAGGGGCAACCCTTCCCTTGATGGCTCTCCTGCCATTCCTCTTCTTGGAAGGTAAAACCACAGGCTGATTTAAGTGCAGGACTCCGCCCTGAGAGATGGTGATACCTCCCAGCAGTTTCTTGAGCTCTGAGTCGCTGTGAATGGCCAGCTGCAAGCGGCGTGGGGAAATCCGACGCTTCTTGCTGCGTGCAGCGACTTCCCCAGCAATATCCACAAGCTCATGAGTCACTTATTGAAGCACCGCGGCCATATATACTGGGGCTCCAGCTCCAATACGGTCTGCAAATTGTCCTTTGCGGAGCAATCTGTCTATGCGACTGACAGAGAACTGCAGCCCTGCCCGGAAAGAACGGGTGATTTTGGCCTTTAGGGTCTTTTGCGGTTGAGGGCTCACCAGAGTGCTCAGACTCAGACTCAGACTCAGTCATGTTGCAGACTTCTAGTGTTCCAGCAACACTTGGCTTGACTTTCTTGGCTTTCTTTCGTTTTCTCTGCTTGGTTTCCCTGAGTCTTTCCTCAGGAATTGGCCTGCCTAGCTTTTTTCTTGACTTGCTTGGCTTCAGTGGATGTTTCCTTGCTTGGCTCCACTTGCCTGTGTCTTTCTTTGCTTGGCTTG
>NW_027054166.1:0-15545 GCF_011386835.1 Chrysemys picta bellii
ATAAAAAAATGGGAGGAAAGCAAGCAGCTCACCACCTGGAGTCATCCTCCTGAATCCAACCTTCCGCTGCGGAGGAGACACCGTTCCTGACCAGAGAAATGAGCAACCTCTGAAAGTAGGGACCTTTTCCCCCTCGTAACCACAGCTAGTCAGGAACCTTTTCATACAAACCCAGCCCTAACTTAGTGGGCTTCCCTACCTGGACTCAGGTTGGGCGTGAGCAGAGCCCTCATGAAACAAGACACTTATCTCACTGACAGCGGCATCTCCTCGGCTCCCAGATGGATGGCTTTTGCGTGGCATCAACAATGCTCAGAGTCTCAACGCTCTCGCTCGCTTTCCATCACGAGGGCAGTAGACGCTGACGGGTGACTTCGTTTTCCTTGGTTCTAAACCTAAAGGGGGAGGGGGAGGCGAGCCAAAAAAATTAGCATCTCCGTCTGCAATGTCGCGTAGTATCTTCTTTTCACATCTCCCATATCCCACGGCCCCACCCTCAACCCATCTCCCATTACTACGTTACAACTGCAACTAGAAGGCACCCATTGTAATGGCACCCAAAATATTCACTTTCTTCAGGAGACTCTTGTCCCTTCCCCAGCCTTAATCCCAGAGCCTCATACCCAACGAGGAAGCACACGGCCTGTGAAGAAAACTACAGCGACTACACATGAGGAATTCAAAGCACTGACCTCTTACCTACAGCCAGCGATGCAGAAGGCAGAAACATGAGGACTATTCATGTCTCCTTAGAAGGATGTCCAGACTACTCAGGTCCACTTCTGCCATATTCTTGTCCGGCTAGGGCTCCTGGACGATTCCTCCGCAAACTAAGAAAGCCAAGCAAGAACTATCACTACACAGAGCTCTATTGGGGCGTCGAGTCTTGCCCTCATCCCTGCCTCCCTCTCCAGTCCCATCTACATCAGCCCCACTAGATGAACAGAGACCGAGTAAACACAGACAGTCACAGCCTTGCATGGTTTTCATACGCTCCTACTTCTCCATGGCTCCCGAGACCTGGCCTCTGCAGATGCACACCTAGCACGCCTGCCCGTGTCTTCTGAAGGGAGACAGCACAAGGAAAGGCAAGGAGAGACAGAGAGAGAGGGTGTGTGTTGGCCAACGTACTAGAGAAGAGAGAAAGAGAGAGAAAAACATGGGAGGAAGGCAAGCAACTCACCACCTGGAGTCATCCTCCTGGATGCAACCCTCTGCTGCGGAAGAGGCACCGCTCCTGGCCAGAGAAATGAGCAGCCCCTGAAAAAGGGGACCTTGTCTCTCCTAAGCACAGCTGGGCAGGAACCATTTCTTAGAAACCCACGGGGGGAGCAACGGAGGGGGGGAAACAAGTTACCATCTCAGTAGTCAACATCTCATAGGCTCTCCTTTTCACCTCTCCCACACGACGTGGCTCCGCCCTCAACCCTCCCCATTACACCTTTAGCATTATAACCAAAAAGCACCCCTTCCAACAGCACCCGAAATAATCACTCTGCACAGTAGATTCTGGCCCCTCCCCAGCTGTAATCTCACAGAGCCCCATACCCAACAAGGAAGCACACGGCCTGTGAAGAAAACTACAGCGACTACACATGAGGAATTCAAAGCACTGACCTCTTACTCACAGCCAGCGATGCAGAAGGCAGAAACATGAGGACTATTTATGTCTCCTTAGAAGGATGTCCAGACTGCTCAGGTCCACTTCTGCCATATTCTTGTCCGGCTAGGGCTCCTGGAGGATTCCTCCACAAACTAAGAAAGCCAAGCAAGAACTATCACTACACAGAGCTCTATTGGGGCGTCGAGTCTTGCCCTCATCCCTGCCTCCCTCTCCAGTCCCATCTACATTAGCCCCACTCGATGAACAGAGACCAAGGTAACACTGACAGTTACAGCTCCACTTTAGTGCCCACTGCCGCTCATGGTTTTCGTCCGCTCCTACTTCTCCATGGCTACCGAGACCTAGCTAGGATGCACATCTAGCATGCCTGCGCGTTTCCTACGAAGGGAGGCGGCACGAGGAGAGGAGAGGAGAGTCAGCGAGAAAGTTGGCCAACACACTAGAGAAGAGAGAGAGACAGACAGATAGAAAGACATGGGAGGAAAGCAAGCAACTCACTACCTGGAGTCATCCTTCTAGATGCAACCTTCCGTTGCATAGGAGACACCGCTCCTGGCCAGAGAAATGAGCAGACCCCGAAAATGGGGACCTTGTCCCCCTCATAACCACAGCTAGTCAAGAACATTTTCTTCAAACCCAGCCCCAGCTAACGTGGCGTCCCTAGCAGGAGAAAGGTGGGCCATGAGCACAACAATCACCAAACCAGACACTTATCTCACTGAGAGTGGCGGCCGTTCCCCTCCCAGTTGGACGGCTTTTGCGTGACATCAACAATGCTCATGGTCTCGTCACTCCGGCTTGCTTTCCATCACATGAGGGCTTGAGTCTCTGAGGCGTGACTTCTTTTCCCTCGGTCCTAAACCCAGCACAAGGGGAAAAACACAAATCCGTTACCATCTCTGTCGGCAACATCTCATAGGTTCTTCCTTTCGCCTCTCCCTCACGGCGGGGCTCCTCCCTCAAACCTCTTCCCATTACACCTTTAGCATTAGAACCAAAAAGCACCCCTTGCAACGGCACCCGACAGTCACTCTGCACAGCAGACTCTGGCCCCTCCCCAGCCGTAATCTCACAAAGCCCCATACCCAACGAGAAAGCACACGGCCTGTGAAGAATACTACAGCGAGCACAGATGAGAAATTCAGACCGTTGACCGCTTACTCACAGCCAATTATGTGGGAGTCAGAAAGCTGAGAACTGTTCATATCTGCTTATAAGGATGTCCAGTCTGCTCATGTCCACTTCTGCCACTTTCTCCTCAGGATAGGGCTCTTGGAAAATTCCTCTGGAAGCGCAGCTGCAAAAGCCAAGCATGAGCCATCACTACTTAAAGCTCTATTTGTTGCTTCAAATCTTGCCCTCATCCTGGCCTCCCTCTCCAATCCCATCTACATCAGCCCCACTCGATGAACAGAGACCAAGTTAACACCGACAGTTACAGCCCTGCATGGTTTCCGTCCCCTCCTACTTCTCCATGGCTCCCAAGACCTGGCCTGTGGGGATGCACACCTAGCACCCCTGCCTGTGTCCTATGAAGGGAGACGGCACGAGGACAGGAGAGGAAAGAGTGAGAAAGTTGGCCAACACACAAGAGGAGAGAGAGAGAGAGAGAAAAAAAAAATGGGAGGAAAGCAAGCAGCTCACCACCTGGAGTCATCCTCCTGAATCCAACCTTCCGCTGCGGAGGAGACACCGTTCCTGACCAGAGAAATGAGCAACCTCTGAAAGTAGGGACCTTTTCCCCCTCGTAACCACAGCTAGTCAGGAACCTTTTCATACAAACCCAGCCCTAACTTAGTGGGCTTCCCTACCTGGACTCAGGTTGGGCGTGAGCAGAGCCCTCATGAAACAAGACACTTATCTCACTGACAGCGGCATCTCCTCGGCTCCCAGATGGATGGCTTTTGCGTGGCATCAACAATGCTCAGAGTCTCAACGCTCTCGCTCGCTTTCCATCACGAGGGCAGTAGACTCTGACGGGTGACTTCGTTTTCCTTGGTTCTAAACCTAAAGGGGGAGGGGGAGGCGAGCCAAAAAAATTAGCATCTCCGTCTGCAATGTCGCGTAGTATCTTCTTTTCACATCTCCCATATCCCACGGCCCCACCCTCAACCCATCTCCCATTACTACGTTACAACTGCAACTAGAAGGCACCCATTGTAATGGCACCCAAAATATTCACTTTCTTCAGGAGACTCTTGTCCCTTCCCCAGCCTTAATCCCAGAGCCTCATACCCAACGAGGAAGCACACGACCTGTGAAGAAAACTACAGCGACTACACATGAGGAATTCAAAGCACTGACCTCTTACCTACAGCCAGCGATGCAGAAGGCAGAAACATGAGGACTATTCATGTCTCCTTAGAAGGATGTCCAGACTACTCAGGTCCACTTCTGCAATATTCTTGTCCGGCTAGGGCTCCTGGACGATTCCTCCGCAAACTAAGAAAGCCAAGCAAGAACTATCACTACACAGAGCTCTATTGGGGCGTCGAGTCTTGCCCTCATCCCTGCCTCCCTCTCCAGTCCCATCTACATCAGCCCCACTAGATGAACAGAGACCGAGTAAACACAGACAGTCACAGCCTTGCATGGTTTTCATACGCTCCTACTTCTCCATGGCTCCCGAGACCTGGCCTCTGCAGATGCACACCTAGCACGCCTGCCCGTGTCTTCTGAAGGGAGACAGCACAAGGAAAGGCAAGGAGAGACAGAGAGAGAGGGTGTGTGTTGGCCAACGTACTAGAGAAGAGAGAAAGAGAGAGAAAAACATGGGAGGAAGGCAAGCAACTCACCACCTGGAGTCATCCTCCTGGATGCAACCCTCTGCTGCGGAAGAGGCACCGCTCCTGGCCAGAGAAATGAGCAGCCCCTGAAAAAGGGGACCTTGTCTCTCCTAAGCACAGCTGGGCAGGAACCATTTCTTAGAAACCCACGGGGGGAGCAACGGAGGGGGGGAAACAAGTTACCATCTCAGTAGTCAACATCTCATAGGCTCTCCTTTTCACCTCTCCCACACGACGTGGCTCCGCCCTCAACCCTCCCCATTACACCTTTAGCATTATAACCAAAAAGCACCCCTTCCAACAGCACCCGAAATAATCACTCTGCACAGTAGATTCTGGCCCCTCCCCAGCTGTAATCTCACAGAGCCCCATACCCAACAAGGAAGCACACGGCCTGTGAAGAAAACTACAGCGACTACACATGAGGAATTCAAAGCACTGACCTCTTACTCACAGCCAGCGATGCAGAAGGCAGAAACATGAGGACTATTTATGTCTCCTTAGAAGGATGTCCAGACTGCTCAGGTCCACTTCTGCCATATTCTTGTCCGGCTAGGGCTCCTGGAGGATTCCTCCACAAACTAAGAAAGCCAAGCAAGAACTATCACTACACAGAGCTCTATTGGGGCGTCGAGTCTTGCCCTCATCCCTGCCTCCCTCTCCAGTCCCATCTACATTAGCCCCACTCGATGAACAGAGACCAAGGTAACACTGACAGTTACAGCTCCACTTTAGTGCCCACTGCCGCTCATGGTTTTCGTCCGCTCCTACTTCTCCATGGCTACCGAGACCTGGCTAGGATGCACACCTAGCATGCCTGCGCGTTTCCTACGAAGGGAGGCGGCACGAGGAGAGGAGAGGAGAGTCAGCGAGAAAGTTGGCCAACACACTAGAGAAGAGAGAGAGACAGACAGATAGAAAGACATGGGAGGAAAGCAAGCAACTCACTACCTGGAGTCATCCTTCTAGATGCAACCTTCCGTTGCATAGGAGACACCGCTCCTGGCCAGAGAAATGAGCAGACCCCGAAAATGGGGACCTTGTCCCCCTCATAACCACAGCTAGTCAAGAACATTTTCTTCAAACCCAGCCCCAGCTAACGTGGCGTCCCTAGCAGGAGAAAGGTGGGCCATGAGCACAACAATCACCAAACCAGACACTTATCTCACTGAGAGTGGCGGCCGTTCCCCTCCCAGTTGGACGGCTTTTGCGTGACATCAACAATGCTCATGGTCTCGTCACTCCGGCTTGCTTTCCATCACATGAGGGCTTGAGTCTCTGAGGCGTGACTTCTTTTCCCTCGGTCCTAAACCCAGCACAAGGGGAAAAACACAAATCCGTTACCATCTCTGTCGGCAACATCTCATAGGTTCTTCCTTTCGCCTCTCCCTCACGGCGGGGCTCCTCCCTCAAACCTCTTCCCATTACACCTTTAGCATTAGAACCAAAAAGCACCCCTTGCAACGGCACCCGACAGTCACTCTGCACAGCAGACTCTGGCCCCTCCCCAGCCGTAATCTCACAGAGCCCCATACCCAACGAGAAAGCACACGGCCTGTAAAGAATACTACAGCGAGCACAGATGAGAAATTCAGACCGTTGACCGCTTACTCACAGCCAATTATGTGGGAGTCAGAAAGCTGAGAACTGTTCATATCTGCTTATAAGGATGTCCAGTCTGCTCATGTCCACTTCTGCCACTTTCTCCTCAGGATAGGGCTCTTGGAAAATTCCTCTGGAAGCGCAGCTGCAAAAGCCAAGCATGAGCCATCACTACTTAAAGCTCTATTTGTTGCTTCAAATCTTGCCCTCATCCTGGCCTCCCTCTCCAATCCCATCTACATCAGCCCCACTCGATGAACAGAGACCAAGTTAACACCGACAGTTACAGCCCTGCATGGTTTCCGTCCCCTCCTACTTCTCCATGGCTCCCAAGACCTGGCCTGTGGGGATGCACACCTAGCACCCCTGCCTGTGTCCTATGAAGGGAGACGGCACGAGGACAGGAGAGGAAAGAGTGAGAAAGTTGGCCAACACACAAGAGGAGAGAGAGAGAGAGAGAAAAAAAAAATGGGAGGAAAGCAAGCAGCTCACCACCTGGAGTCATCCTCCTGAATCCAACCTTCCGCTGTGGAGGAGACACCGTTCCTGACCAGAGAAATGAGCAACCTCTGAAAGTAGGGACCTTTTCCCCCTCGTAACCACAGCTAGTCAGGAACCTTTTCATACAAACCCAGCCCTAACTTAGTGGGCTTCCCTACCTGGACTCAGGTTGGGCGTGAGCAGAGCCCTCATGAAACAAGACACTTATCTCACTGACAGCGGCATCTCCTCGGCTCCCAGATGGATGGCTTTTGCGTGGCATCAACAATGCTCAGAGTCTCAACGCTCTCGCTCGCTTTCCATCACGAGGGCAGTAGACGCTGACGGGTGACTTCGTTTTCCTTGGTTCTAAACCTAAAGGGGGAGGGGGAGGCGAGCCAAAAAAATTAGCATCTCCGTCTGCAATGTCGCGTAGTATCTTCTTTTCACATCTCCCATATCCCACGGCCCCACCCTCAACCCATCTCCCATTACTACGTTACAACTGCAACTAGAAGGCACCCATTGTAATGGCACCCAAAATATTCACTTTCTTCAGGAGACTCTTGTCCCTTCCCCAGCCTTAATCCCAGAGCCTCATACCCAACGAGGAAGCACACGGCCTGTGAAGAAAACTACAGCGACTACACATGAGGAATTCAAAGCACTGACCTCTTACCTACAGCCAGCGATGCAGAAGGCAGAAACATGAGGACTATTGATGTCTCCTTAGAAGGATGTCCAGACTACTCAGGTCCACTTCTGCCATATTCTTGTCCGGCTAGGGCTCCTGGACGATTCCTCCGCAAACTAAGAAAGCCAAGCAAGAACTATCACTACACAGAGCTCTATTGGGGCGTCGAGTCTTGCCCTCATCCCTGCCTCCCTCTCCAGTCCCATCTACATCAGCCCCACTAGATGAACAGAGACCGAGTAAACACAGACAGTCACAGCCTTGCATGGTTTTCATACGCTCCTACTTCTCCATGGCTCCCGAGACCTGGCCTCTGCAGATGCACACCTAGCACGCCTGCCCGTGTCTTCTGAAGGGAGACAGCACAAGGAAAGGCAAGGAGAGACAGAGAGAGAGGGTGTGTGTTGGCCAACGTACTAGAGAAGAGAGAAAGAGAGAGAAAAACATGGGAGGAAGGCAAGCAACTCACCACCTGGAGTCATCCTCCTGGATGCAACCCTCTGCTGCGGAAGAGGCACCGCTCCTGGCCAGAGAAATGAGCAGCCCCTGAAAAAGGGGACCTTGTCTCTCCTAAGCACAGCTGGGCAGGAACCATTTCTTAGAAACCCACGGGGGGAGCAACGGAGGGGGGGAAACAAGTTACCATCTCAGTAGTCAACATCTCATAGGCTCTCCTTTTCACCTCTCCCACACGACGTGGCTCCGCCCTCAACCCTCCCCATTACACCTTTAGCATTATAACCAAAAAGCACCCCTTCCAACAGCACCCGAAATAATCACTCTGCACAGTAGATTCTGGCCCCTCCCCAGCTGTAATCTCACAGAGCCCCATACCCAACAAGGAAGCACACGGCCTGTGAAGAAAACTACAGCGACTACACATGAGGAATTCAAAGCACTGACCTCTTACTCACAGCCAGCGATGCAGAAGGCAGAAACATGAGGACTATTTATGTCTCCTTAGAAGGATGTCCAGACTGCTCAGGTCCACTTCTGCCATATTCTTGTCCGGCTAGGGCTCCTGGAGGATTCCTCCACAAACTAAGAAAGCCAAGCAAGAACTATCACTACACAGAGCTCTATTGGGGCGTCGAGTCTTGCCCTCATCCCTGCCTCCCTCTCCAGTCCCATCTACATTAGCCCCACTCGATGAACAGAGACCAAGGTAACACTGACAGTTACAGCTCCACTTTAGTGCCCACTGCCGCTCATGGTTTTCGTCCGCTCCTACTTCTCCATGGCTACCGAGACCTGGCTAGGATGCACACCTAGCATGCCTGCGCGTTTCCTACGAAGGGAGGCGGCACGAGGAGAGGAGAGGAGAGTCAGCGAGAAAGTTGGCCAACACACTAGAGAAGAGAGAGAGACAGACAGATAGAAAGACATGGGAGGAAAGCAAGCAACTCACTACCTGGAGTCATCCTTCTAGATGCAACCTTCCGTTGCATAGGAGACACCGCTCCTGGCCAGAGAAATGAGCAGACCCCGAAAATGGGGACCTTGTCCCCCTCATAACCACAGCTAGTCAAGAACATTTTCTTCAAACCCAGCCCCAGCTAACGTGGCGTCCCTAGCAGGAGAAAGGTGGGCCATGAGCACAACAATCACCAAACCAGACACTTATCTCACTGAGAGTGGCGGCCGTTCCCCTCCCAGTTGGACGGCTTTTGCGTGACATCAACAATGCTCATGGTCTCGTCACTCCGGCTTGCTTTCCATCACATGAGGGCTTGAGTCTCTGAGGCGTGACTTCTTTTCCCTCGGTCCTAAACCCAGCACAAGGGGAAAAACACAAATCCGTTACCATCTCTGTCGGCAACATCTCATAGGTTCTTCCTTTCGCCTCTCCCTCACGGCGGGGCTCCTCCCTCAAACCTCTTCCCATTACACCTTTAGCATTAGAACCAAAAAGCACCCCTTGCAACGGCACCCGACAGTCACTCTGCACAGCAGACTCTGGCCCCTCCCCAGCCGTAATCTCACAGAGCCCCATACCCAACGAGAAAGCACACGGCCTGTAAAGAATACTACAGCGAGCACAGATGAGAAATTCAGACCGTTGACCGCTTACTCACAGCCAATTATGTGGGAGTCAGAAAGCTGAGAACTGTTCATATCTGCTTATAAGGATGTCCAGTCTGCTCATGTCCACTTCTGCCACTTTCTCCTCAGGATAGGGCTCTTGGAAAATTCCTCTGGAAGCGCAGCTGCAAAAGCCAAGCATGAGCCATCACTACTTAAAGCTCTATTTGTTGCTTCAAATCTTGCCCTCATCCTGGCCTCCCTCTCCAATCCCATCTACATCAGCCCCACTCGATGAACAGAGACCAAGTTAACACCGACAGTTACAGCCCTGCATGGTTTCCGTCCCCTCCTACTTCTCCATGGCTCCCAAGACCTGGCCTGTGGGGATGCACACCTAGCACCCCTGCCTGTGTCCTATGAAGGGAGACGGCACGAGGACAGGAGAGGAAAGAGTGAGAAAGTTGGCCAACACACAAGAGGAGAGAGAGAGAGAGAGAAAAAAAAAATGGGAGGAAAGCAAGCAGCTCACCACCTGGAGTCATCCTCCTGAATCCAACCTTCCGCTGTGGAGGAGACACCGTTCCTGACCAGAGAAATGAGCAACCTCTGAAAGTAGGGACCTTTTCCCCCTCGTAACCACAGCTAGTCAGGAACCTTTTCATACAAACCCAGCCCTAACTTAGTGGGCTTCCCTACCTGGACTCAGGTTGGGCGTGAGCAGAGCCCTCATGAAACAAGACACTTATCTCACTGACAGCGGCATCTCCTCGGCTCCCAGATGGATGGCTTTTGCGTGGCATCAACAATGCTCAGAGTCTCAACGCTCTCGCTCGCTTTCCATCACGAGGGCAGTAGACGCTGACGGGTGACTTCGTTTTCCTTGGTTCTAAACCTAAAGGGGGAGGGGGAGGCGAGCCAAAAAAATTAGCATCTCCGTCTGCAATGTCGCGTAGTATCTTCTTTTCACATCTCCCATATCCCACGGCCCCACCCTCAACCCATCTCCCATTACTACGTTACAACTGCAACTAGAAGGCACCCATTGTAATGGCACCCAAAATATTCACTTTCTTCAGGAGACTCTTGTCCCTTCCCCAGCCTTAATCCCAGAGCCTCATACCCAACGAGGAAGCACACGGCCTGTGAAGAAAACTACAGCGACTACACATGAGGAATTCAAAGCACTGACCTCTTACCTACAGCCAGCGATGCAGAAGGCAGAAACATGAGGACTATTGATGTCTCCTTAGAAGGATGTCCAGACTACTCAGGTCCACTTCTGCCATATTCTTGTCCGGCTAGGGCTCCTGGACGATTCCTCCGCAAACTAAGAAAGCCAAGCAAGAACTATCACTACACAGAGCTCTATTGGGGCGTCGAGTCTTGCCCTCATCCCTGCCTCCCTCTCCAGTCCCATCTACATCAGCCCCACTAGATGAACAGAGACCGAGTAAACACAGACAGTCACAGCCTTGCATGGTTTTCATACGCTCCTACTTCTCCATGGCTCCCGAGACCTGGCCTCTGCAGATGCACACCTAGCACGCCTGCCCGTGTCTTCTGAAGGGAGACAGCACAAGGAAAGGCAAGGAGAGACAGAGAGAGAGGGTGTGTGTTGGCCAACGTACTAGAGAAGAGAGAAAGAGAGAGAAAAACATGGGAGGAAGGCAAGCAACTCACCACCTGGAGTCATCCTCCTGGATGCAACCCTCTGCTGCGGAAGAGGCACCGCTCCTGGCCAGAGAAATGAGCAGCCCCTGAAAAAGGGGACCTTGTCTCTCCTAAGCACAGCTGGGCAGGAACCATTTCTTAGAAACCCACGGGGGGAGCAACGGAGGGGGGGAAACAAGTTACCATCTCAGTAGTCAACATCTCATAGGCTCTCCTTTTCACCTCTCCCACACGACGTGGCTCCGCCCTCAACCCTCCCCATTACACCTTTAGCATTATAACCAAAAAGCACCCCTTCCAACAGCACCCGAAATAATCACTCTGCACAGTAGATTCTGGCCCCTCCCCAGCTGTAATCTCACAGAGCCCCATACCCAACAAGGAAGCACACGGCCTGTGAAGAAAACTACAGCGACTACACATGAGGAATTCAAAGCACTGACCTCTTACTCACAGCCAGCGATGCAGAAGGCAGAAACATGAGGACTATTTATGTCTCCTTAGAAGGATGTCCAGACTGCTCAGGTCCACTTCTGCCATATTCTTGTCCGGCTAGGGCTCCTGGAGGATTCCTCCACAAACTAAGAAAGCCAAGCAAGAACTATCACTACACAGAGCTCTATTGGGGCGTCGAGTCTTGCCCTCATCCCTGCCTCCCTCTCCAGTCCCATCTACATTAGCCCCACTCGATGAACAGAGACCAAGGTAACACTGACAGTTACAGCTCCACTTTAGTGCCCACTGCCGCTCATGGTTTTCGTCCGCTCCTACTTCTCCATGGCTACCGAGACCTAGCTAGGATGCACATCTAGCATGCCTGCGCGTTTCCTACGAAGGGAGGCGGCACGAGGAGAGGAGAGGAGAGTCAGCGAGAAAGTTGGCCAACACACTAGAGAAGAGAGAGAGACAGACAGATAGAAAGACATGGGAGGAAAGCAAGCAACTCACTACCTGGAGTCATCCTTCTAGATGCAACCTTCCGTTGCATAGGAGACACCGCTCCTGGCCAGAGAAATGAGCAGACCCCGAAAATGGGGACCTTGTCCCCCTCATAACCACAGCTAGTCAAGAACATTTTCTTCAAACCCAGCCCCAGCTAACGTGGCGTCCCTAGCAGGAGAAAGGTGGGCCATGAGCACAACAATCACCAAACCAGACACTTATCTCACTGAGAGTGGCGGCCGTTCCCCTCCCAGTTGGACGGCTTTTGCGTGACATCAACAATGCTCATGGTCTCGTCACTCCGGCTTGCTTTCCATCACATGAGGGCTTGAGTCTCTGAGGCGTGACTTCTTTTCCCTCGGTCCTAAACCCAGCACAAGGGGAAAAACACAAATCCGTTACCATCTCTGTCGGCAACATCTCATAGGTTCTTCCTTTCGCCTCTCCCTCACGGCGGGGCTCCTCCCTCAAACCTCTTCCCATTACACCTTTAGCATTAGAACCAAAAAGCACCCCTTGCAACGGCACCCGACAGTCACTCTGCACAGCAGACTCTGGCCCCTCCCCAGCCGTAATCTCACAGAGCCCCATACCCAACGAGAAAGCACACGGCCTGTGAAGAATACTACAGCGAGCACAGATGAGAAATTCAGACCGTTGACCGCTTACTCACAGCCAATTATGTGGGAGTCAGAAAGCTGAGAACTGTTCATATCTGCTTATAAGGATGTCCAGTCTGCTCATGTCCACTTCTGCCACTTTCTCCTCAGGATAGGGCTCTTGGAAAATTCCTCTGGAAGCGCAGCTGCAAAAGCCAAGCATGAGCCATCACTACTTAAAGCTCTATTTGTTGCTTCAAATCTTGCCCTCATCCTGGCCTCCCTCTCCAATCCCATCTACATCAGCCCCACTCGATGAACAGAGACCAAGTTAACACCGACAGTTACAGCCCTGCATGGTTTCCGTCCCCTCCTACTTCTCCATGGCTCCCAAGACCTGGCCTGTGGGGATGCACACCTAGCACCCCTGCCTGTGTCCTATGAAGGGAGACGGCACGAGGACAGGAGAGGAAAGAGTGAGAAAGTTGGCCAACACACAAGAGGAGAGAGAGAGAGAGAGAAAAAAAAAATGGGAGGAAAGCAAGCAGCTCACCACCTGGAGTCATCCTCCTGAATCCAACCTTCCGCTGCGGAGGAGACACCGTTCCTGACCAGAGAAATGAGCAACCTCTGAAAGTAGGGACCTTTTCCCCCTCGTAACCACAGCTAGTCAGGAACCTTTTCATACAAACCCAGCCCTAACTTAGTGGGCTTCCCTACCTGGACTCAGGTTGGGCGTGAGCAGAGCCCTCATGAAACAAGACACTTATCTCACTGACAGCGGCATCTCCTCGGCTCCCAGATGGATGGCTTTTGCGTGGCATCAACAATGCTCAGAGTCTCAACGCTCTCGCTCGCTTTCCATCACGAGGGCAGTAGACGCTGACGGGTGACTTCGTTTTCCTTGGTTCTAAACCTAAAGGGGGAGGGGGAGGCGAGCCAAAAAAATTAGCATCTCCGTCTGCAATGTCGCGTAGTATCTTCTTTTCACATCTCCCATATCCCACGGCCCCACCCTCAACCCATCTCCCATTACTACGTTACAACTGCAACTAGAAGGCACCCATTGTAATGGCACCCAAAATATTCACTTTCTTCAGGAGACTCTTGTCCCTTCCCCAGCCTTAATCCCAGAGCCTCATACCCAACGAGGAAGCACACGGCCTGTGAAGAAAACTACAGCGACTACACATGAGGAATTCAAAGCACTGACCTCTTACCTACAGCCAGCGATGCAGAAGGCAGAAACATGAGGACTATTCATGTCTCCTTAGAAGGATGTCCAGACTACTCAGGTCCACTTCTGCAATATTCTTGTCCGGCTAGGGCTCCTGGACGATTCCTCCGCAAACTAAGAAAGCCAAGCAAGAACTATCACTACACAGAGCTCTATTGGGGCGTCGAGTCTTGCCCTCATCCCTGCCTCCCTCTCCAGTCCCATCTACATCAGCCCCACTCGATGAACAGAGACCAAGGTAACACAGAGTTACTGCCCTGCATGGTTTTCGTACGCTCCTACTTCTCCATGGCTCCCGAGACCTGGCCTCTGCAGATGCACACCTAGCACGCCTGCCCGTGTCTTCTGAAGGGAGACAGCACAAGGAAAGGCAAGGAGAGACAGAGAGAGAGGGTGTGTGTTGGCCAACGTACTAGAGAAGAGAGAAAGAGAGAGAAAAACATGGGAGGAAGGCAAGCAACTCACCACCTGGAGTCATCCTCCTGGATGCAACCCTCTGCTGCGGAAGAGGCACCGCTCCTGGCCAGAGAAATGAGCAGCCCCTGAAAAAGGGGACCTTGTCTCTCCTAAGCACAGCTGGGCAGGAACCATTTCTTAGAAACCCACGGGGGGAGCAACGGAGGGGGGGAAACAAGTTACCATTTCAGTAGTCAACATCTCATAGGCTCTCCTTTTCACCTCTCCCACACGACGTGGCTCCGCCCTCAACCCTCCCCATTACACCTTTAGCATTATAACCAAAAAGCACCCCTTCCAACAGCACCCGAAATAATCACTCTGCACAGTAGATTCTGGCCCCTCCCCAGCTGTAATCTCACAGAGCCCCATACCCAACAAGGAAGCACACGGCCTGTGAAGAAAACTACAGCGACTACACATGAGGAATTCAAAGCACTGACCTCTTACTCACAGCCAGCGATGCAGAAGGCAGAAACATGAGGACTATTTATGTCTCCTTAGAAGGATGTCCAGACTACTCAGGTCCACTTCTGCAATATTCTTGTCCGGCTAGGGCTCCTGGACGATTCCTCCGCAAACTAAGAAAGCCAAGCAAGAACTATCACTACACAGAGCTCTATTGGGGCGTCGAGTCTTGCCCTCATCCCTGCCTCCCTCTCCAGTCCCATCTACATCAGCCCCACTAGATGAACAGAGACCGAGTAAACACAGACAGTCACAGCTCCACTTTAGTGCCCACTGCCCCGCATGGTTTTCGTCCGCTCCTACTTCTCCGTGGCTCCCGAGACCTGGCTAGGATGCACACCTAGCACGGATGCCCGTGGTCCTACGAAGGGAGACGGCACGAGGAGAGGAGAGGAAAGAGAGTGAGAAAGTTGGCCAACACACTAGAGGAGAGAGAGAAAGAGACAGAGAGAAAAAAATGGGAGGAAGGCAAGCAACTCACCACCTGGAGTCATCCTCCTGGATGCAACCTTCTGCTTCCGAGAACACACCGCATCTGGGCAGAGAAATGAGCAGTCCCTGAAAATGGGGACCTTGTCTCTCTCGTAACCACAGCTGCTTAGGAACCATTTCTTACAAACCCAGCCCCAGCTAACTGGGCGTCCCTACCTGGAGCCATTGGGGCCCTACGCAGAACCCTCACCAAACCACACACTTATCTCACTGACGGTAGCGACTGCTCCACTGCCAACTGGACGGCTCCTGACTTGCATCAACAATGCTCGCAGGCTCACTGCTCTTGCTCGCTTTCCATCCGACAAGGGGAGTAAACGCTGACGTTTGATTTCTTTTCCCAGGGTACTAAATCCGGCACAAGGAGGAAAAACAATGAAGTTACCACCTCAGTGGGCAGCGTCGCGTAGCCTATTCTTTTTGCCTCTCCTACACGGCAGCGCTCTGCCCCAAACTCTCCCCCCGATTA
>NW_027054167.1:0-15543 GCF_011386835.1 Chrysemys picta bellii
ATACATCATATCTATCAAAGACAATTTGTGATGAATTCATTGCGCTGCTGGCAAAGAAGATGCTATCAGCCAAACCATTGTAGATGAGATCAAAGATTTGGTTCTTTGATCTCATCTACTATGGTTTGGCTGATAGCATCTTCTTGGGATATTTTTCAGTGTCCGTTGACTCAGCACTGGATGTCACATGTAGATCAGCTGACTCATCTTGCGTTATGTGCTACCCAGTGGACCAGGTGAGCGTTTCGTGACCTTCATAAACATCACCAGTCCACAGGGGAGTAACTTGCCTCATACCTACTCTATTTCCTCACCGAAAATGGGATTGACATCAGCCTTTGTCATGGCCAAAGCTATGAAAATGCAAGTAATATAAGTGGCAAATATTCAGGGATGCAGGCAAAGATAAAAGAGCGCAATGCTTTGGTTGATTACATACCATGTGCTGCACACTCACTCAACCTTGTTGGCCAGTCTGCCATGATTGGTTGTGTTGAAGCAGTTTCTTTTTTTGGATTTGTCCAAGAATTGTACAGTTTTTTCTCTGCATCAACCAGTTGCTGGATGATTCTTAGAGATTCACTACCAAAGGGATGCCCAGTGCTCAAATCACTCTCAGGGACACAGTGGAGTGCCAATGCTGAAGCTGTGAATGCAGTTGTTCTGGGATACCCCAACATCCTTGAAGCGCTAGAGAGTATCAAGGATGATGAACCTCAAAAATCAGCAAGAAGAAAAGATGCGAAGATCCTGAGTGATGCAATGCACACTTTGGAAACTCGTATTTTGTGTGAGGTCTGGAATGATATACTTCAGCCATTCAGCAGATGCAGTGTAAGCTTGCAAAGTGCTCAAATTGACCTTTCCACTGCTGTAAACCTAATGAGGAGTCTTGGAACTGTTCTTCAACAAATGCAGGATAGTTTTGATGAGTATGAAATTCAGGGGGCTGCAAGGACTGCTAACCATGAGTATAAGTCAGCCAAACACCACAAAAGACAGAAGACATGCGACGATGCAACTGCCCACTCATTCAGTGACAAGGAGGCCTTCACAGTTAATACCTTCATCACAATCATCAACAAACTGAAGAGTTCATTAGAATATCGGGTCGTGGCTTACGAAAATATTGACAAAACCTTTAGTGTACTGACAAATTTTTCGCCTAGCATTTCAAGTTCCGAAGTCAGTGAAGGTATCAAACATCTGTGTCAGAAGTACCCAGACGATCTCCCAGTAGATTTTACTAAAGAATTTCTTCAATTTGTTGAATTCACATCACTCTCACCTATAGAGAGAAAAGATGACAAAAGCAAATCTATTTGGATGTACTGAGTTATCACTGAATCCAGTGTGATAGAATGTTTCTGGAATGTTGAAAGTGCATTACGGCTGTATGTGTCACTAATGATCACTAACTATAGTGGAGAACGTTCCTTCTGTCTTCTAACAAGGGTAAAAAATGTTCTCCGATCCACCATGACTTAAGAGCATCTCGGTGCTTTGTCCCTCTTGAGCACTGAGAATGAAATCGTCTGGTCTTTGAATTACGATGACATCATACATAACTTTGCCACAACTAAAGCGAGGGGAAAAAAGTGTTTGTGTGAAGAATTGAGTGTAGTGAGAGTAGAATAAACTTGTTAATGTTACATAATTAATAATACGTAAATATGTATGTAGATAATAAATATTTGATGACTTCATAATATTTTTTGCATACTTAGGCCCTTCTCTCCCATTAGCCTTGGGTCCCTCATAACCTTAATCCGGCCCTGCTTGGGCTCACAGAAAATAAATGGAAAAACATAGGAAAAAAACCTGATGGGAAAACTTAAGCAATATATATAGGGCCATATTTTCACAGCGACTCCATCCCTGCCTCTAAATTCATGCACTCAAAAACTAGTGTGTGTGCATGAAAACTGGGTAACTTGCACGTGCACAATGTGGTTGTTTTGGCTGTGCAATCGTGGCAACACAAGCTTAAAAGGCTGTCTTTGCAAAGTGACTTCACAATATCCCGGAAGAGAGGTGTGAAATGGATGGCTGTCATGGCAAATCAGTCTCATAGATGTGTGGTGTGGTTACAACACTACTCACATACAACTATTGGGAGAAATGAAAATTGCAAAAACCAAGAGACAGTTTCTATAATTTTTTTTGACTGGCATGCTCATCCAGGCCCTGCTACAAGGACCACTGAAGTCAATGCAGATCCTTCCATTGACTGTCATGGGCTTTGGATCAACCCCAAAGGGGCACCGCAGTGAACACAAGTATAGCCCCAACTCAAAGCACTGGCACATACTAGTAAGGTTTATTTATGCATTTAAGGGAATGGAAGACAGGCAACCCACAAACTCATCTACAGCTGCTATGGACTTTGACTTTCTCTTGTGTTTACATCAGCTCCTGGATGTTAGAGTCTTAAGGACTATGAACCTTTGGCAAAAATAGTAACCAATGGCATCCAGGAAACTACAGCTGTTTGGATATTATTTCCTTGTTCCCGCCCTGTCTCAATCATCTCTCACACCTTATCACCAAGGTGCCATCATAGATCAAGGACAATGCCTAGATTAGAGTCCTTGGGCCAAATACTCAGCTGACGTAAATCACCATAGTTTCATTGACAGTAAATGCTATTCTGATTTACACCCACAGAGAACGTTCCTTTCGATTCTTAGGACGCTACCATAAATTGAGCCAATGAATCCAAGTAGGGGGCTTGTACTGAACTGCGTAAGCTTGGCTTAGTGCATTACATTCTAGAATTTCTGTGAAGCAGACCCGCTCTATGAATACGTCTTTAATCAACAACTAAATATAAAAGCCAGGTCTTTAAATTTGATCAGCGGAATGGATTGGCCCCAGGGTCCAGTATAGTTCATCTGCTGTGCACCCTCCAACCAGACATACCGCTCAGTTTCTAACAACTACCAGCCATACTTTGTCCATTTTTATGGCTAAGACCCGCAGCAAAGATTTTTACATTAAGCTGCAGTATTCAGATTGGTCTGAACAGTGTAGAGTTTGTCAGAATTGACAGTCCACTTGGGATTTAACTGCATTTATTGCCTCTTTAATTTTAAAATGAATATATTCATGGGGTTGGACGCTCAGCCGATGCAAATTGGCATATGCCTTCCAATGAATCATGTTTACTCCTTATAAAAAGAAAATTAATTCTCATATATTGCATTTGACTATGGCTGTGCTATAAGCCCATAGGCTATCATTCTTCCGGTTTGTCAGTTGCCTCATAGGGGTGCCTTAAAAGTCTTAACAAGTTTTCCTTTCTCTCTAATCCGGAGACATTTAATCTTCTTCTAATCAAAGCTCTCTTTAATAAAGTTGCAGGGCCTGACTGACCACTGTGTTACAGCCGTTTATACCATTGCACTGTCACTGAGGCTAGAAGGGGCCATTATGATTATCTGACCTCCCCTAGCATTGTCTGACCTCCGGCATCTCATAGGTCACAGAATTTCACCCAGTGATTCCTGCATTAAGCCCAACAACACAGGGCGGGACTAAAGAATGTCTTTTAGAAAGACTTCAAATTTTTTATTTAAAGTCTCTAAGTGATGGAGAAATGACCCATCCCTGGGGAAGGTGTTCTAATGGTTAATTACCCTCTCTGTGGTAAATCAGGCCCTTAGATTGTATTCAGACATTGCTCTGTCTGGGTCACCTTTTCATACAAGCTTATTCAAAATGTTTCCAGTAGCCTGCTGCAGACCTAAACAACGAATGCCAAAATTAGATACACAAGTTCTGAAACCATTTGATTAACTATGTTTTATAATGGAGACTGTTTTTATAGAAAAAAGTGTAGATGGATGAACACCATTCAACTAGTCCCCTGTACACACATGCATAAGGGCATCAAGACCTACCTTTCCAGAAGTCACCAAGAAGATGTGCCAGTTCTGTTCCTCTTGGAAGAGGAAACTCAGAGGCTTTGGCCGTCATCCTCCGATATATTCGGGCTTAAGAACATACAAACATAAGAGCGGCCCTACTGGGTCAGACCAAAGGTCTATCTAGCCCAGTATCCTGTCTTTCGACAGTGGCCAATGCCAGGTGCCCCAGAGGGAATAAACAGAACAGGTAATCATCAAGTGATCCATCCCCTGTCGCCCATTCCCAGCTTCTGGCAAACAGAGGCTAGAGACACCATCTCTGCCCTCCCTGGCCAATAACCATTGATGGACCTATCCTCCATGAACTTACCTAGTTCTTTTTTGAACCCTGTTATAGTCTTGGCCTTCACAACATCCTCTGGCAAAGAGTTCCACAGACTGACTGTGCATTGTGTGAAGAAATACTTCCTTTCGTTTGTTTTAAACCTGCTGCCTATTAATTTCATTTGGTGGCCCCTAGTTCTTGTGTTATGAGAAGGAGGAAATAACACTTCCTCATCTACTTTCTCTATACCAGTCATGATTTTAGAGACCTCATTCATATCCCCCCTTAGTCGGCTCTTTTCCAAACTGAAAAGTCCCAATCTTATTAATCTCTCTTCAAATGGAAGTCGTTCCATACCCCTAATCATTTTTGATTCTTGGTCAACTGGATAGATAAAGAAACATTTTTCAGCGAAAGATGTTCAGAATCCATGCCTAGATTCCTCAGCTGCAGCAGAAGAGCATTTGGGGGCAGCTGAAGGGTTGTGTGCCCTAAACTATCTTTAACGGGCCTTTGCTCCTTGCCCTGATCCTAGAGGAGCTCTAACTGGACCACTGTTAAAAACCAGAGCACCCTCAAAGCTGCTCTAATTTGTGCTGGCTGCCAATATCCTCACGGGACCATTGTGCCAGCAGCAGGGATGTCAGGGCACAGAGCTGATCTGGCCATGGCCCCTGCATCAGCAACCAAAGAAGGGAAAGCGGAGTAGAAGGCATTACATGGGAGCTGCATCACTGAGGATGCATACTTGGTGCCCTCCAGGGGCTGGATACATTAGCTTAAGCAACCTCCATGTCCTGAGGACCAGGGCTCCAGTCCCTTTAGGTATGTCTACACTGCAGTCAAAGGTGTGATTGCAGCTTGGGTAGCCATATCTGCTCTAGCTTTAATCTTTCAAAATAACAGTGAAGGTGTGGTGACCTGGGCTTCAGTGTGGGCTGTACGAACCTGCCCAGAACCCACAGGCACGTGCTTGCACTTCTAGCCTGCACGGGAGTTCATGCTGGAATGTCTTCAGTGCTACTTTTGGCTGTGCTGCAATCACTGTAGACGTACCCTTAGACAGTTACCAAGAGTCACAACGACACAGCTCCTTGGTGCCTCTTATTCCCCACGTCATCTTGTTCTACTTCTCAGGGATTTATGTTCCCAGATTAACATAACAACCAGGTCAATTTGGGCTCCTTATTTAAGA
The DNA here is from genome assembly GCF_011386835.1 of Chrysemys picta bellii. NCBI lineage: Eukaryota > Metazoa > Chordata > Testudines > Emydidae > Chrysemys > Chrysemys picta. The sequence goes on from NW_027054167.1 coordinate 5,390, forward strand.
TTTAATTATAAAACTGAGTTCTCTCCATGTTTTACATAGGTCCCTGTCATTTCCATTTTCTTTTCCATGACAGCAATGGATTGTTGGATAGAATCCATTGTTTTATTCATGGCAAACATATTCCTGAGAGCTTCAAAATTTCTCCACATGGCAGTGTCCACTCTACTGCGAGGGTTAGTGGATGGAGCTGGCACACCAGACAATGGTTGCCTCAAGTTTCATACTTTCCCCCAGTTCCTCCAGGACAAGATGTTTAGAAGCTTGGAGCTTTGCCCTTTGTGATCAGGGCCCCAACACTGGGGAAAAGGTTGAATATAAACAATGAAAGCAAAATGAGATGAAGCTATTTTCCATCTCTGACTTCTGTGATTTTAAGTCACGGAGTACAGGGCTGTCACGCTGGCTGGAGTGGTCACAGCTGTGAGTGCCAAACTCAGGGTAGGCTGTCAAAAAGCAGGACAGATGCCCCAGTTGTTCTATAATTAGATTTCACCAACCCAGTACAAATGTGAACTCCTGAAGCACTATAACAGTCTTACCCTGGAATCACAGACAGTCCCCTTGGGCACTCCAGTCTATTTTGCCATCCAGGCAAGCTGGACTTAGTGATAGTTGGCTGCCATACACCAAAGATCACAAAAGATTCAGGTTGCTTCCAGTCCCAAGAGACCCCGGTCACTTAGCCCAGGTCAATGTGTACCTCAGATCTCCCACCAATAACAATGCTTGTAGCCAATCCTATAGTAAGCTAACTGGTAACATCTATACACAAATGAGTTACAGTCTGTGGTCCCAAATGGTGACAGAGTTGTAGTAATCTGTTGGGACTGAATGTCTTTTAGGACTAACCCAGGTTGACCCTGGTGTTTCTGCTCCTGTCTCCTAGCTCCAGCCCGGTGAGAGTCCATACAGCAAAGAAAGACCCAGTTTCTCCTCGTCAGGGATTTTTATCTTCTCCACCCCACAGTCCAAACTGATGGGATGAGTTCACATAGGTCTCTCCTTGCTGGAGGGAGTTAGGAAAGCAGTCAACGGGACCTCTGTCCTTTTATGCTACACAATGCCTTCTTTGCCTTCAGTGGACCATCTTGTGTGCAGGATGAGCACTTTACCTTAATTGATACCTCTTTTCCTGTTTGGTAAATTACGTAATTACAGAGGGTTACAATGCAAACACTCAGTATAACTTTATACCCTGGACTATAGAAGTTTTAATGAGATCAATACATGCAGCATCCTACAAGCATTTCATAAAGTCTAAACATTCTTATCAACTTACCATCTAATATGTATTTTGAGAATGCGAACACTCAGGGGAGCTGGTGTGGTTTCCAGCTATGAATTTGCCAGTGCTCAGCTGATGCCTACAGCCTTGGCAAGAGCTGGCACCTGGTCTGCCAGAATCACCAGGGCATACACAACTCCTTCTAAGACTCTGTACTCTGTATGGGATTGGAGCAAGTAGAGATGAGCAGCAGCGTGGGATGGTGATAGGGCATGGGTGGAGGGTTGGGAGAGAGAGCTGAATCTTTGTTTTTGGTTCAGGTGATGTCTTAGTATAGCTGTAGTTTGGGCCAAACTCATTGCCAACATAAATGGGCACATCTCCATCAAAATCAATTGAGGTGCTTTAGTTTATGCCAGCTATGAATTTATCCTTAGGAAAAGTCATCTGTTTAGTCAAACATTAAAGACAAGCTCACACTATATTTCCCGAAAAGCCAGGTGACTCTGCAAATTTGTTTGACAACTGTAGCCCCTTTCACTCTTCAGGAATGATCCATGAACAGATATGTGACAAGGGGAAATCTTTCATTACAAGAGAGCTGCCCTAATATACTTATTCATTCTTTTTTCTCTCTAATATTCTATAAGTCTAGAAGACAGTGTTGACCAAAAAAAAAAGGGGGGGGGGAATAATTGTGATCTCCCCTCCTCTGATTTCTTTTGAAATTCAAAATTACATTTTTTTTCTAAATGTAAAATTTTTTTGATCCTCTAATAATTGGTCAAAAAACAGGTTGGTCAAAAAAAACCATTGAAGGTTTAACAGAATTTTTGCGAATGATAAATCCCTCATATTGACTTCAGTGGGAGCAACATTAGGCCAATGCTGAGTGCTTTTAACAATGCCCCTTATCATCTCTTATATTTACCAAAATTACTGGTGTGTGTCTATATTTCTTTAAGAATGTGCTGTGTGTTTTAGCTGCTGCATATGTACCCTGGAATAGAGGAGTTTAGATATTAAACAGCAAAAGGCTCTAGTAAAACCAGTTCAACTTGTTGCCCAATAAATTTTTGTTGCTTCTGGACACACTCATGTCTAAACATCCCTATCTGCCATATGATAATAAGTCTCTCTCACACACACTGCTGTGTATCTTTGCAATCAAACACAGGGATTATTCTGTGATACTAAATGAGTTATAAGTGGCATTGATTGGACTAACACCTTGTTCCTTGTATTGCAATTAATTGCAAGGGGATAGGATTTGGAGACTGAGGAATGCTCTTAATCAATGGTATTATCTCAGTTTGCCAATGCTGGAAAATATTTACGGAGGTTTTAAATGAATACACTGGCTGTATATCTCTTCCTTAATTCTCAGTCCTCAAAAATCAAGGTGAACTGAACGACCATTACTGTACAGAGGACAGTAAATCTAGGGAGAAAACCCAGTGGGACAGAATGGAAGGGCCGGGCAGTAATGCTAGACATGAACCCTTCACCTTTATAGTCCCCCACCCTTGCCGAGAATGGTTCTAGGTAGCAACATGACTGGTGACTTCCATTCAGCCATCCTCTAATCAGGGGCTCTATGGATTTTGCCGCCCCAAGCACGGCAGTCAGGCGGCTTTCGGCGGCACGCCTGCGAGCGGTCCGCTGGCCACACGGATTCGGCGGCATGCCTGCGGGAGGTCCGCCGGTGCCGTGCCTTCAGCATACCCGCCGCTGAATTACCGCCGAAGCCGCGGGACCAACTAGAATTTATCTAGTTCTGGTCAATGTTTATACAGCCTTGCTAAAGGCTTTTAGGAGGAATGGGGGTGAAATTTATAACTAAGGCTAACTCTTGTTGGGGGAAATAAGTGGCGGCCTGACGGCTGCCCTCAGAGCAACCGGCGGGCCGCCCCCCCCGTGGCTTGCCGCCCCAGGCATGCGCTTGCTGCGCTGGTGCCTGGAGCCGCCCCTGCCTCTAATCCCCACAGCTGGACACAGGATACTGGGCTAAGTGATCTGATATACTGCGCCTATTCTAAATTCCTATATTTATATAATCTTCTCTGAGATGCTTGATTTTTGACTCCAGGGCATGTTCCTAAAAGCTTAGTTCACATTTTAGTAACGCTACTGCATATGTCACTGCCTATTTGTGCATCGGTGCATGGTTCTTCAAGGCTGTGCTTTGCATGGTCTATCAAGAATGGCTATCAGCCGGTGTAAACGTGGCATCCCAGGTTTCCTATTGATTGTTTCAAAATGCACAGCACCAGAACGTTTCCACTTATTTCCCCCAACAAGACTTAGCCTTAGTTATAAATTTCACCCCCATTCCTCCTAAAAGCCTTTAGCAAGGCTGTATAAACATTGACCAGAACTAGATAAATTCATGGAAGATAGCCACTGATGAATCCTCCTATCCTATCCTATTAGCCGGGATGGTCAGGGATGGTGTCCCTGTTTGCCAGAAGCTGCGAATGGGTGACAGGGGATGTATCACTTGATGATTACCTGTTCTGTTCATTCCCTCTGGGGCACCTGGCATTGGCCACCATCGGAAGACAGGATACTGGGCTAGATGGACCTTTGGTCTGATCCAGTATGGCCGTTCTTATGTTCTAATTGTATTTTGTGGGTGGGGAGGGGGGTATTTCCTTTCATTAGTATTAAATTTGTGCCTCACAATTAAAATTTGCTCTTTCACTCAGGTCAATTATTCAGTGCACATGGAAGATTTGCTAGAGCATGTTGCATTTTAACGAAAGAGGTTGCAAAAGGGTTAGTGGCTTGGCATAAGGAGGTATCTGACTCTGCTCCCACTGCACCATACTGAAAGAAACAGGCAGCACACTGCTACAAGAGAAAATGTGAGGCTTGCTGCAAGAATCTTCCAGAGGGCAGTTACTATAAAATATCCATCTTCCTACAGCATGAATCACAATCCCTGCTTTCCAGATGCTTCAAGAGCCAACGCGGAGGTTACCAGCTGCATCCCTCTGCTGTTCACTGCCTCCAGACTTTGAGAACTAGTCTGGCAGCTTGAGCCACACAATTAGTTAATCAATTTACTGCTTGGTTTGGTGGGAAAAGGACCTGATCCAAAGTCAGTGGGAGTCTTACCACTGACTTCACTGGCCTTTAGAGTTGGCTCTAGTGCATCAGCACAGAAAACACTGGTTCAAGGGTGACACTGATGACTGGGCCCTTCCTATCCGCGGCCACAGAAGGTTAGAGGAGACACATTTATACTTCAGTGATATAGGGAGGAATTAAGAGGGTATAAACACAGCCCCCGACTGGGAAAAGGTCTCTTGAATCAGTAAAAGTATTACAAGTGTCTCTGGTCTGCGCTCTTCCTGAAAGATGAGCCATCAAAATTATTTACACTGCAAAGTGATGAGGCCATGTAGCGTGCAATAAAAAGGAGGAAATGGTAAAAGTTTGTTCACCTCATGCATCATTTGCAGATGGGCAGAAGCACCCTGTGGGTCATTTACAGCATATCTTTATTATTTGCTTTTAAACTCCCACTATGGCTTATACGTGGTTCTTCTGAGACTGCTATCTTTTTCTTTTGTTCTTAAACAGGGAAAAAAACAAACACCTAGGAAGATTTATTAGCATGAGAAAGCAAAGGAATTTGAAACATCTCATTTTAGTTGGATATTTTTATAGTTCAGTTTCCGTCTAAAGGGCAAGGGTTTAAATTAATAGAGAATATATTCCCCAGGTTCCTGAGCACTGTTAAAGACTTCTGCAATGGTGGAAAGTCTCCTTGGCAGAGAAATGAATCAACAAATCAAGGATCTTTCTGTTCGCTAGAGCCCATTCAATTGTTATTATTTGTATTACAATAGTGCCCAGATGTCTGAACTGTCAAGGCTGGGTATACACACGCATACTAAGAGACAGGCCCTGCCCCAATGAGTCCATAATCTAAATACACAACACACAACTGGTGTGTGTGTTGGGGGAATCAGAGGCACAGACAAGCCATGGGACTTGCCTGTGGCCACACAGCAGGTCAGTGGCCATGAATAGAACCACGGTGTCTGAAGTCCTGGTCCAGTGTCGTGTCTGTTGGACCATACTGCCTCCAATTATTCACTGCAAGTAAATTATTATTGTTCATTCTGGATATTACAGTAGCACCTAGGAGCCAAACCTGAGATAAAAGCCTCTGTACTAGGTGCTGTACAAACACTAGGTAAGAAACAGTCCCTGCCCCAAAATGGGAGGTCATATTACCTCTGTAGTTGGCACTGGTGGAGTACGGTGTCCAGTTCTGGGGTTCACAATTCAAGAAGGATGCTGATCAACTGGAGATGGTTCAGAGAAGAGCCAGAAGAATGATTAAAGAATTGGAAAACATGCCTGATAGTGATAGGCTCCAAGAACTCATCTGGTTTTGCTTCACAAAGAGCAGATCTAAACAGGTGGTTGATCACAGTCTAAGTACCTATAATGGGAACAAATGTTTAATAACGGGGCCTTCAATCTAGCAAAGATATAACAAGATTGAATGGCTGGAAATTGAAGCTAGACAAATTCAGATGGAAATGAAGTGCCAATAATTAGCAATGAGGGTAATTAACCATTAGAACTTACCAGGGGGTGGGGATGGAGGATTTGCCATCACTGGTAATTTTAAAATGAAGATTGGAAGTTTTTTTAAAGGATATGCTCTAGTTCAAACAGGAATTAATTCAGGGAAGTTCTATGGCCTTTGTAATGGAGGTGGTCACACTCGATGATCCATGAGGTCTGTTACAAAACCAGAACTTGAGCCCAAATCTCCCAAATTCCAGTCCTCTGCTTTAACCCACAAGAGTAACCTTCCTCTCTGTTACCTAACACATTTAGTCTCTTTATCTGTTTATGAATATGTCGCGAGCTGCTTACAATTTTCATTTGATATTTGAAGTTATCCGCTGAATAATTTTTGCAATTCATTGTGACTATTTGATGCCCAAAACTAGACACCTAGATCACATGTTACTGCCTTGTTTCCCTCATGGGATGAACGTGTCTCCTCGAATTATGCTTCCAGTACAAATACTCACATTTGCCTTCCTAGTCTGACAATCTAGTACTTCTCTAGTGGTTAGCTGATTCCTGCCACTCACACTCCAACTGTGATGCAGAAGATATTTCATTGCGTGCATATCCCTTATTGATCCCAATGGGCCAGATTCTGATACCTGTTGTATTAATTTAGATGGAATACATGGGCCCAACGAGTCAAATTGTTAACATGACTGTGAAACTTTAAAATATTAAACAGTTTTAAACAAAATTTGGGGTTGGGTAGACAGAGAGCTCAGCTTACTTAGTACCAAGGCAAACTCCATTAAAAATTCTTTTTAACCTTTAATTAAATATACAGAAAAGAAAGATAAACAGCTACAGTATCTGAAGTATAAACTATTAAGTAAGGCTTTCATTGTAACAACATCCCTTGTTCCCTTTAGAAGGAAAAAACCCCCTTGTTTAACAGTCTTTTAGGTGGTATTGGAGATGATAATAATAAGTGTCTTTTCTGGGGAAAAGAGAAGATAGTTGAGATGGGCTGAGGTGTCATTACCCTAACTCATGTTGGGTAGCACCATACTCAGTAGTCCAGTAACTTCAGTAGGATTATTTGTGGCACAACATCCTGTTTAACATGAGTTGGGGTATCAGAACCTGCCCCTTACACTGCAAAGAAGAGTGAATAGGACTGGCTGTTTCTTATGCTGTATGCACAGAGTATGCAGTCTATGGACGTTACCTTGGAAACGTGTGATCTTTGAAGTTTCTCTTATGTGCGGTACTGTTTGCAGTCTTGTCACTTGAGTTTGCATAACAAGAATCCCTGTCCATAATTCCTGTCTCGGCAGCGCGGAGACAGAACTGGGTCTGTGAAGAAAGTGAAGAGCGCAGACACTGCAAAGCACTTCACGGTGAGCCCATCCATAGCTTAACAGCTATATTTTCATCTGCTTACCATAAACATTTATACTGTATTTAGAAATCCGAGCCGGCTCTGATCTTCTTGCTTAAGTTTATTCAAATGATACCCTGGATTCAGAGACAAGCCTCCCTCATTTAGGCCCTGTCTGTCACAGGGTAGCTGGTCCCTGCAGACAGACGAAGCCCAGTGCCCCTGGACCAGAGCAGGTGAATCCAATCCAGCCAATTAAAGAGGGCCAAGCTACACCTGGGCCTATAAAGGGCTGCTGGGCCAGAGGAAGGACTGAGACAGGCCAAGCCCCGGGGAGCAATGACCACAGCAGAGCAGAGCAGAGCGAGCTCCTGTTGTGGGTCCCTGGGGCCAGAGGCTCAAGGAAGCAGCCCTGTGGCTGCTGCTTCAGGAAGGGAGCAGAGCCCTGGGAAGCTGCCAGGGGCAGGAATGCCAGAGACTCCTGGGAGGCCTGGCTCTGAAGCCTGGGGCCGAGGACGGAGTTAAGACTGTTTTCTGCTTGTTCAATAACCTCTGCTAAAGAAATAAACCTCCTTGACTGAGACTGGGTGTGGCACTGCATGCTTTGGAGCCAGGGAGAAGCTCCAGCCCTGGTGACCGGCCCAAACCCTGTAAACTTTGAAAGCCCAGCTCTGCACCTCTTCGGGAAAACGGAACCACCTGCGCCCTCGCTGCAGCTCTGCCATGTGTTTTAAAGAATCACCTGGCTTCATTTATACATCTTCTGGGGTCTGCCCTGGTAGTCCTCCACACAGAGCCAAGGTCATCTGATCACCATGTCTAGCTGAACTGAAGGGCCTGTTTTCCATTCTCACCTTCTGCAGGGCCTGTCTGCTGCCTGTGAGACAGTATCACCCCTCCTTCTAGACTCTCTCTTTCCTAAGACTTCCAAGACGGTGTATTCTTCTCAGGGCCGGCTCTAGGCACCAGCGCTCCAAGCATGTGCTTGGGGCGGCACTTTCCAAGGGGCGGCACTTTGCCCCCCCCTCTTTTTTTTGCTTGGGGCGGCAAAAAGCCGGAACCCGGCCCTGGCCAGAGCCCTGCCGCTGAGGAGCCAGAACATCATCCCCTGGAGCCGAGCCCGGGCTGAGGTGGCGAGAGGGGCTCCCGGAGTGTGTGAGGAGCCGGGGAGGGAGGGAAGTGGGGCCCAGGATGCAGGGAGGGAGGAGGGGTCCTACTGCCACCACCGCTGCTGCTCTGAGTCTCCCCAGGGCGGCGCGGCATTTCCCCGCCCGAGTGGGCTGGGTAGGGCACCGCCGGGCTGGGCAGGGGGCGCGGATCCTGGCTCGCGCACTGATGGGGCAAGTGTCTGGGCAGCCCGAGCTGCCAGGGAGCTGCCCCCGGACCCAGCCCGCTACGCACCTCCCCCACCTCAGCCCTGAGCTCTTGTCCCAGGCCCCCACAGTGCCAGGGGTGGGGAGAGGCAGAGCCCGGCTCTGAGCGGGGCATACTGCCCCGCCAGGGGACCCCCGCAGCTCGGGCACCTGGGGGTCAGTGTCCGTCCTCTCGGCTTTGCCTGCATGGGGCTGGGGAAGCAGCTGTCAGTGCCTGAAGCTCGCAGCCTCTTCACTTGTATCTCCCTCCTTCGCTGCACCCCTTCCCCTTGTACTCTCCCTTCACCTGCACCTCCCCCTACACCTCTTCTTCCGCAACCCTCCTGATACCCCCTCTCCTCCTCCACGAGTACATCACACCCCGCTTTGATCCCCACTGAAAGTGTAAACGGGGCTTGCTGTGGTGAACAAGGCGGTCACATTTTTTGGGGGGAGCCCAGGGCTGGGGTGGCAGGGGGTGCGGGTGGGGGAGGGTACTGGTGTGGGGGGGGGAGAGCCCAGGGCTGGGGTGGGGGGCAGACACAAATTTTTTTGCTTGGGGCAGCAAAAAACCTAGAGCCGGCCCTGATTCTTCTGATTCACCTCCTCCTTCTTCCACTATTTCTCCATTGCCTCCTTTGGGGACTCTTCCTCCACTGCTCTCCCACTCCCTGCAGGAATCCCTAAGGCTTCTGTTCCTGAGCCGGTCCTCTGCACCTTTTACACTTCATACCTCATCTGCTCCCACAGCTTTAACTATGACTTCTCTGTGGACAGTTCACAAGTCTGCATCTCCATCGTTACACAGTTCAGTTGTATGTCTCTGATAATCTCCCTGACATCTCACTCTGGATGTAACACCACCAACTCAACAGAGCATCGAACCTAAGCCTTCCCCCTGCTCCCTGGCATGTAAGCTAGCAACCTTGCTGTAGCATGGTCCAATGGATAGGGCCCCAGACTGAGAGTCAGAAGACTTGGACTCTGCCATTGACTTGCTGTGTGATCTTGGGAAAGCTTCTGAACATCTGTTTCCCCATCTGTAAAACGAGGCTAGAGGTACACAGCTCTCTTTGTAAATCAGGCTGAGATCCGTGAATCATATCATAACTGAGCATTAATACATGTGCATCAAATTCCAGCGAGCTGTTACATCTGAATTTCTTTAGATGCACGAAAGCAATGTTTAGCAGCGGTGTTTTCTGTTGATTCCTTCCTTTCATCTCTTTCTTTTGGTGGAAACTGACAGAATTTTTTATGATTCTCTAACAGATAGAAATGTCTATGATTCTATAATTTGATTATCTTGTCATTACTATGAGTCATGAATTGGCACTGAAGAGTTAAAAAAACCCACACAAACACTTTGCAACGATCTGGACAATGACATGTAGAGATATGACTTGACATGTAAAATAACTAATCAGCATGATTTATTGATTATACCCCTGTATATGACAGGAACTAAGTTTGTTGTTCATTAAAATACTGACTCAAACTGATCAACCAAATATATCCAGGGGAAAAATAATCCAAAGCACATATACTCATTTGGAGAGGGATGCATAGAAAGCAACTCCTGATGATAATAGGCAGTATATTAGACATGAGTTTGCAGGGTGATATGGGTAGAAAAAAGGCCAGTGGAAATTTG
>NW_027054168.1:0-15529 GCF_011386835.1 Chrysemys picta bellii
AATGTTCCCATTTTTTGTATATAACATCATTAGTTATTGTTCTGCAAAATAGGTTTTTCTGTAGCTCGGGTATAAGAAAAGGCCCAAACCGGTGTATGAGGGATGGTTGTATTGGTAAGGTACTAGAATACATCATGCAAGGTCTATGTTCAAATTCTGGCTCTGCCACAAAACTTGGGCCCGTCATGTAAACTCTGAGTCTCGATTCCCTCTTTGTAAAATAGGAATGATACGCCTTCATTTCAGCCACGATTTGTCTTTCTTATGTGTTTAGACTGGAAGTGTGTTTGGTGCAGGGACTCTCTCACTATGGGATTAGACGGCATCCAGCCCAAAGGGGCCCTGCTCTAGTTAGGGGCTTTCCAGGCTATGGCAATCCAAATAATTTATATGCATGATGTTTTATTGAAGATAGCTGGAGCCACAAAATACCTTAACATGTATCATTATGTATTTAGGAGTCTCTGAATTCTGTGTCACTTCACACCCAATGTCTATAGCAACACTGAGTGATTAGGGCACTTGGTGAGTACGATTGTGGAACCTGCATGGTGCTAGGGCAGTTTAGGTGCCTACCTATTCGGATTTGGTGCCGGCTTTCGTGTTTAAACGTCCTGTTGTCTTCTGTGTCATGTAAATGCGAAATACCTTTGGAGCAAGCAGAGATCAGGATCTCTGTCTTGAATAAAACAGAAGAGAATTGCACGTTCATTCTGATACTCAGTGTGAGTAAGAGTAACCTCTTACTCTGTGAGATGTTTCATTGACTTCAGTAGAGTGGAGTAAGATGCTACTAAACAGGTAAAGGGTCTCAGACTCTGACCCAATGTAAATAAAGCTGTCCAAATGCCTGGCATACGCTTCCATGTGCCACAAATGATCACTCTGATCCGTATAGCTTATTTTAACATTTCTACTCGTCTTCCCAGATGCCTGTTCTGATCATTACAATCAATAACAATTTGGGGTGTGGGCTATTGAAACCTCTCTCTCCAACAGTATAATGAATTGGTCTTTCATCAGTCTACATATATGCCATTACATGTACTCTTCTGGTAAATTACAAACTGCACTTACCGATTCATATGCAGCCATGCCTTGCAGGATATCTGCCACATTATACCCTTTTTTCCCTTTTCATTAGTAATGCAAAACCGCCAGAAGAAATTTAACTTCATCGTTAGTAGTTTTTATATCTTGAAAGATTAAATAAAGGGACTATATACCAGATTCGAGGAGCAGACAACCACATTTATGCAAAAGCCTAAATAGCTTCTAATCCTCGGTCCTTTTTCTCCATTTTCCACTCTGTTTGTTTAAGTCAAAGAGGTAGAATAAAATCCTGATCTCAAAGGAAAGCCTAATACATTGGAGAAATTACTCAAGAACCATTTGTTAGTCTGTAAAGTTTGCACCGTAATACTGTCAAAGTCAGGGAGGCAGTAAGAAATATTTGAGGGCAGAGGAAAAGACATAACTACCTGAGAGAAGCCTCATCTTACACATCTACCCTTTGGATGTACGTCCTAGGTTCTCCCTAAGCTTGCTTGCTTTGATTGACATGCTCAAAGATTTTCTGCATTCAGCTTTTCCTTATGATTAACATTTATAACATTAGCATCCAGAGGCCCCAGTTGAAATTAGGGCCTCCTAGTTTTAGGTACTGTCCATCCACATAGTAAGAGACAGTGCCTGCTCTGAAGAGTTTAGAGGCTAAATAATGCAAGAGGAAGAGTGGGAGAAAAGATGGATTATTATCCCCATTACACAGATGGAAAATTGAGGCAGAGAGACTAAGTGATTTGCTCAAGTTCACTCAGGAAGACTGTAGCAGAGCTGCAAACTGAATCTAGTTGTGTAATTGTTTACACAAACTGTAACACATCACAGTTCTTGGCTGAACATCCAAATGACTAGAGACTTAGATCACATAAATAAGGTAGAGACAACCTGATTTTTCCTCCTTTTGCTCTGAATTACATAAAAAGATGAGTTATACCTATCTCATAGAGCTGCAAGGGACCTCGAAAGGTCATAGAGTCCAGCCCCTTGCCTTCACTAGCAGGACCAAGTACTGATTTTTGCTCCAGATCCCTAAGAGGCCCCCTCAAGGATTGAACTTGCAACCCTGGGTTTAGCAGGCCAATGCTCAAACCACTGAGCTATCCCTCCTTCCCCAAAGCAATGCTGAGCGTAAGTCCAATTCAAGACCCTGCAGTGTCTAAATAGTTTGGTAGTAAACTGGGGTGAATAATTCACAAGTCATTTGTTCAACAAATGTCTCCTGCTTTTATATCCAGGGATTGCTGTGAGTTCCTCCAATGCACTGGGCTAGATGGACCATTGGTCTGACCCAGCATGGCCATTCCTAGGATCTCCAGCACACTGATGAGCCAGCACATTAGCACCCAGGAGATGTTGGCACTACAGCCTTTTAAGGCTTCCACACTTAACCAAGGGGTTGCAGTGGCAGCAATTTGCTTAACAGGTACCTAGGTCTGCCTGCTCACTTCATGGGCACCTCACTCCATTCCCTTTACTCCCTCCCACCTGCAGCTCTTGGCACGGACAGACAAGTACTGACACACTCACTCCTGGTGTCGTTTGAGAGTTACAGCTGTCTTTCAATGTTCTTTCAGCCCCTGCTGCGGTACGGAAGATGCACTGCTCTGAGCTCCATTCTACAAGAGAAGAACCTGCAGTAGGTTTTCAGCTTGCATTGCACTAGAAAAACCAGTGCCTGTTAAAGATTTGATGAAGCTGAGTGTGTCATGAGTATTTTACCACCAACTTGTCTAAAGAATTCGACCCTCAAGGAACCTAGCTGTTGTTCTGGTTTATTTCAGGAAACCAATACCTCCAGGGCTCCGTTCCCAGAGATGCATGGAGTGTCAGATGTCTCTAAAATTCAGACATGTGGGATCTTTAAGATCCACTCATGAAAAGAAAGGAAAGAAGCAGAGATAATTTCCAAAGATGGGAGGAGACGGCCAGGGGAGAAAAAGCAAATTAAAATCAAAGCTAAACTAGTGCCATAGACCACCGAGCAGCTCAAATCACCACCATTGTTGATCTTCAGTGCTAAAATAAGAAGGGCTTTGGTGAGCTGGGAGCAGCTATTCTAAATCCTTTAAAGTGTTAATCTGGGGCAGATTGAATGAAAGATGAGGATTTTAAAATAGGTCTGCGACTTCTGCAGTCAATTTACTCTGCAGGAAGTCTTAAAGATACTTGGGAAATACTATAACCCTAAAAAAAGAGCACTATTTCTAAGTGGCACCAGTTTTGGTCTCATCCTCTTTTGAGAGCAAATGGGATTGACAAGCATGTAACAGAATTGAGACAGAAAGTATGAGACTGTTTGAAAGCACCGAGAAGAGTATGCATAGCGGTAACATTACAGTCAGTGTGATTGACAACGGACTGAAAGAAAGGTGACTTCGTGAACCTGATTTGTGCTAGCAAAAGGCAATTGACATCTGCAGGGCCGGAAAACCCCACCAAAAAGTCTGGCAAAACACTAAAAAAAAAAAAGCATTGCTTAGCCCCTTGTGCAGGCAGAGGCACCCGTGCACAGGTGGTGCAAAATGAAACCTATGGGAGTATTTTACACCCACTTTGTACTCAGTTTATACAGGTGTGAACAATGGCTATTGCCTTGCTCCTTGAGAGTCAGCCCCAGTAGCCCTTGGGGCAGCATGAGCAGGGTTCAGGGGAGGAGCATCTACATAAGGTCATGCAGGTTTTGTACCAATATAAATATTTTGGTTCAGGGGATGATGTTTTTTCACCAATATCTTGGTGCAAGCCTTAGTGTGGATGCAGTTATACTAGCGGAAAGGTGTCTTAGGGCACTATAGCTTATTCTGAGGATTGGTCTGACATTTTCGGCTGGAACGGTTTTCCATTGGAAAATACCAATTGGTTGAAGTGGACACGTTCCATGGGAATGTGTCGATTCTGACAAATCTTCAGTGGAAACTAGGCAGGGTCCTCGGGGTGCTGCTGGGGAGCCAGACTCCCAGTCTCCTGCCTTCTCACCAGTCTGGGCTCCCAGGATGTCGAGGCTCCTGTCTCCTCAGCATCAACTTCTCTGGCTCCAGGGCAGCTCATCCCATGGACTGCCTTGAAATCAGTGCTTTAATGGGTCCAGAGTCTCCAGCTTCAGGGCATCCCCCCCAAGCAGACTGTCTCAGAGCTGAGGCTCCCGACACCTCAACCCCTGACCTGGCAGTCTGCCACAGCCTGGGGGAGTTCAGGGAGTCTTGGGGACATTTTACAATTCCTGGTCCACAGGACATGTCCCTCTTTTTTATTAAATTTCAGAATTTCTCACGGAACAGGAATTTCAGTTTCCAACCAGCATTACTTATATCACTTTGCAAACAAGAATAAACGGTACCAGTATAAGCACTTTATACTGGAACACTGCATCCCTGCCAAGGATTGGTAAAGCCCGGGCTCTAGGACCCAGCAAGGTGGGAGGGTCCCAGAGCTCAGGCTGAAGAGTGAGCCCAGAAGTCTACACAGCAATGAAACAGCTCCCTATGCCCAAGTCAGCTGGCATGAGCCAGCCGCTGGCTTTTCTTTGCTGTGTAGACAAAGGCTTTGGGTAGAGCCTTTGATCACATCAGATCCCCGATTGGCTGCCTTTATAGCCCCACCCCCTAAGCAGCCCGCCAGTGGTACAGGCGCCAGCAAGCAAAGCTGAAAACGGGAGTTTGCAAGGGGAGTTTGGGGCAGGGTGTGTGTGGTATTCTGGGTCTGTTTTGGTGTTTGTTTGTTTTCCTTGACAGGAGCTTAGGCGGGAAGGCTATGAAAGATAAAGAGGCAGCAGGGGTAGTGACCCAAGGAATGGAAGAGACAATGATGATGACTGGATGTGGTTGCTGCGGGATGTATATTATGATGGAGCAGGGAGCTGAAAAGAGCTTTGATTGTATGAAGTGCTGATGGAAGAGAGATCTGAGGTCTGGAGAGGCAGGTTGAATTTCAAAGGAGATTTGAGCAGATGTTGGAGGGACGGTGAATGGAGGCTGATGGGAAAACTCAAGACTCACAGATGCAAGCTGGACTGCTGGGTAGGAAAAGTGCCCAATGGAAGCATGTGACTATGAGAACCAGGCAGAAGAAAAGATCAGCTAATGAAGGAGAAACAGAGCTCAGGAACAGGCTTGCTGAGTTGGAAATTGAAAAAGGGTCCCAGCAGGCAGTCACAGAAGGTGGGAGGGCAAGGAAGAGGAGAAGAGCAGCTAGTCCTCAAAGAAGAGGGATACGACAATGGAGACAGCCAGAGTTCGGAGCCCCGGGAGGATAGAGGATAACTCGCACAAGATTGCAAGGAAGAACAAAAAGACAAGGGGACTTGCAGTTGGAAAGAACAGAAGGAGGAAGGCTGGAGAATCACACCAACCCCAGGAAGAGGCAGGTCTATGTGACTCGGTTCTCCCTACTAAGAAGAATAGACAGGCCGGTCACCAGAGCTGATCCGGAGAACAGAAGGATGTGCTGTCTGCTGGGAGCTAAGCTACGGGACGCACACCTGAGGCTGAAGGAATCCACTGACTGTCCTTCACGTGGGAACAAATGGAACTGCAAGGTTCTCGTTGGAACACATAAGCAAACGGTGGCTTGGACTAGCCATGCTGTGCATGTACCTCTGGGGTTCAGGAGGATTTATACTCAGAATGGCTAGCCCGTGCTGCTAGCCGATGCCCACGCTAACCCGACTACATTGCTAGTTTTAGCGCGCTAGCTTGAGGACAGCAAACACGAGTAGGTCTGCACAAGCTGGAATCACACCCCTAAGCTCATAGTGTAGACACAGCCTTTAGGTGTGAGACCACTGACACCAGAAAACTCTGATCTGTATAATAAATGCATTTCCTCATGT
The DNA here is from genome assembly GCF_011386835.1 of Chrysemys picta bellii. Classification (NCBI taxonomy): domain Eukaryota; kingdom Metazoa; phylum Chordata; order Testudines; family Emydidae; genus Chrysemys; species Chrysemys picta. The sequence continues at coordinate 5,894 of NW_027054168.1, forward strand.
CAGACTGGGCTATGCTTATTACACACCAAGCAAATAGGAGCGTTCCTACAGTCAGACAGACACTGGGGCTGGGACTTGGGGAAATCTGCTTTCCCAACACTTTGCTCCCTGAAGCAGAAAACTCTGCTGAAATGGGCTTCTCTGACCTTGGTTATTGTGCTGGACCTCATGGCACAGTATCAGCCAGAACTATCCCAACAAAATAGCCTTTGGCTTGCAGCACACCACAAACAGCAACAGAAAATAGTTAGAAATTAATTCATGGCCACGAACAAAATGTGAGCATATCAACTGCTGCTGGGTGAGTGAAGTGTGAACTGGCCCCACCTGAGCCGATTGTAGAGGATTGTGTGGTTCAGATCAAACAGTTTAGACAGTATTAGATGTCACGGCATTGCCGAGCATGTTTCAATGATGTTGCTCATAATTTTCCATAGAAAAATCGCTTTTTCCATACCAGGATCCCCTAGGCTCACCCTTCCATCGAGCGGGGACTCCCCTTCGATTTAGCAATAGGAGAAGGCGAGGGTGGTCTGGACTGACTCCCCCCAACACCTAGGTTGAGAATCCATGATATAGAACTAACAAGACTGTTATAATCTAATTTACCCAAATTTAAACCAATAGCAAAGTAGAGACCTTAGCGAGAAATCTATCTAGATTCTGCCTCAAACATAGTGATCAATAAATATGAAATAAATAAGACTTTATTATGCCACATACATCTGGACATAAGATGGAGAGAACCTATTAATTACCTCTAGCTTGATTCTTAATGGTAACCAATCCTTGTCTTCAGTGGAAGCCGTGCACGCTCATAAATTGTGAAAATCAGGCCATTATTATGACTTACTATTTTTTTTAATTTAGCACACACAATGGTCTTGTGTTGTTCAAATCAGAGAAAGACGTGGTCACTGTCAGGGCCAGCTCCAGGGTTTTGGCCGCCCCAAGCAGCCAAAACAAACAAACAAAAAGCCGGGATCGCAGGGAGGTCCTTCACTCCCAGGCGGAGTGAGGGACCGTCTGCCGAATTGCTGCCGAATACCTGGACCTGCTGCCCCTCTCCGGAGCGGCCGCCCCAAGCACTTGCTTGAGAAGCTGGTGCCTGGAGCCAGCCCTGTTCACTGTCCCAAGGAGTTAGAGGTAATGTGCCAGAAAGATACACTATGTAGATAAGAACTTGCAAGCACAGAGTGGGACCTCCACAAGTCCTTCGTTCAAGGTCATCTCTCTTTGCTTCAACATTATTTCTTAAATTTTCTTTATATTTAAGAGGCATTCTCATGCCACTTGTAGGAAAAACATCTCTCCCACTTAGGTTTTCCCCAAACTCTCTAAGAATGAACATCTCCCAATCTGGTTTGGATGTAATCTGGTGCATCAATTTATGTGGAGCTACCTGCAAGATTGCAGTATATCTGAAGTTATCAACTGACTAGCAAAATTACTTATCAACATTACAGTGGTTGTGGTTTGACAGGTATTCAAAGTGAAAGATCAATTTACATTTTCTGAAAAGAAACAATATGCAGTAGATTAGTTTCCAAATGGCTTTTAGTACAAGGAATGAAACTACTTACATCAGTGATTTTTGAAGATTACATTTGTTGTTGCTATCTTTTTCCTCCTTCCAGATGCAATTCCTATTTACCGAGGATTCTGAGCATTATATTAGAATAAGGAAGACTTGGAGGGCAATTTTAGAAAAATAGATATCCCAATCACTACCGTAATCCTTCTGTTGCTTTGAAAATGAAAAATAGAGTGTATTGGAGAACTATTTATGGGAAAGATTAGTTTTATCATTAAATTGTTACTTTAGCATATGGTTAGAGATTGGCCATTATCTTAGAAAGCTCACAGAAGAGCAAAGTGCTTGGTGACTCCTACTGCAAAAGAACCAATGACTGAAATACTTGTTTTCCTTCTTTGTTTCATTTTTCATAGCTATTCAATGGTGACATCCCAGAAAAGCTAAAGAAACTATCTATAAAAAAAGGCAAAAAAAAGAGGGACAGAAGAGGATAAAACCAGATTGCATAGGTCTACTGATTCCTTGAGCAGAAGCATTCAGCATGTGTAGATCTGGATGAACGCTCAGGGGGAAAAATATTCATTGACAAGTTTGACAAAATCAGAATCGCGATCATAGAATCATAGAATATCAGGGTTGGAAAGGACCTCAGGAGGTCATCTAGTCCAACCCCCTGCTCAAAGCAGGACCAATCCCCAACTAAATCATCCCAGCCAGGGCTTTGTCAAGCCGGGCCTTAAAAACCTCTAAGGAAGGAGATTCCACCACCTCCCTAGGTAACGCATTCCAGTGCTTCACCACCCTCCTAGTGAAATAGTGTTTCCTAATGTCCAACCTAGACCACCCCCACTGCAACTTGAGACCATTACTCCTTGTTCGGTCATCTGCCACCACTGAGAACAGCCGAGCTCCATCCTCTTTGGAACCCCACCTCAGGTAGTTGAAAGCAGCTATCAAATCCCCCCTCATTCTTCTCTTCTGGAGACTAAACAATCCCAGTTCCCTCAGCCTCTCCTCACAAGTCATGTGCTTCAGACCCCTAATCATTTTTGTTGCCCTCCGCTGAACTCTTTCCAATATTTCCACATCCTTCTTGTAGTGTGGGGCCCAAAACTGGACACAGTACTCCAGATGAGGCCTCACCAATGTCGAATAAAGGGGAACGATCACGTGGAGCGATCCACGGTCAAGCCCTTTTTTGTTGACATCTTCGAGAGTGATCAGGCAACTGGGGTTTGTTCACATGAAAGTTTGGGGAGGAGCTATTATTACAAATATGATTATTCATGTGTAAAGAGAAAATTTCTTGTCTGAATATACGCCTATCACATAAAAGTAATAAAAATCTCTGTTCAGAGAAAGTTAAGATTACAAGGCTATATGCTCAAACTTTTTGAAGTCCCAGGGCTAAGGTTGCCTGTGCAACCTTAATTTGGCTGTTGTGTGTTATGATTCAGTCTTGCTCAACACCACGAGGGAAATCTGTGGCTGTGCTAGTGATAGAAGCCAGAGATCAGCCTAAGCACAAGAGAACATCATTTCCCTTCTTGTAAATCTCTGCCTCTTTCATTGTCCAGCTTGCGCACTGAATGAGCTAGGGGTCTTGTAGATAATGGACTGTTTGCTCATATGTTTTAAGACTGAATCATATAGTATATGCAGAAGAGGGCTGAATGAAGGTCCAATTCAAAGCCTTGCCCCTTGTGAAGAGTAGAGCCCACGAATGACATGCTGGACCCTCTGCTGTCAGAAATCGTCAACACGAGTTTCAGCATTGGACATATTGAATCACACAGTATTCTGTTCAGGGCTGAAAATGCCTGTGTGAATGATCTGGCTGTCTGGCTTCTAACCCTTCAGTTCTGAGGAAAGTGAGTGAGAAACTGGCAAGGAGTCATCTCCGGCAATGTCTAACCTCTCTCAACCTCCTAGGCCATTCCCATTCCAGCTTCAGATGAGGGTATTGCACAGCACTGGTCATCCTACTGGGTGACCCCCTCTGAGCTATGGAGAATAGACAAACCCCTGAGCTCACAGCAGCTGTTAGATGCATCTATGAAACTCAGTTCCAAAAGGTGCTAGAATGGTAACAGCTGTTACCACCTTCTGATCAAAATGTAGGTCTCATCCCTTCCGATTAGCCTTCCCAGCTATACCTGAGATGAGAAAAACCACTCCCTCTGCACCGACATAAGAGAGTGGGGAGAACTCAATCTCCAGACTCTGTGTATGTGTTCATAATTCAGCTAGAACTCCGATACCATGGTAGTGGGCACATAATCAAAATGTAGACTGACACATTACTGCATGAATACTTTCTCATTCTGTTGTGCTCTCACATGTATTGATCTTCCTTCACTTCTGGGTTACCTACATTTTGCTCTGGGGTAACTTGGAAACCTCCCCATATAAAACTGGAGTAACCCACATCGTGAATTTATATTGTTTATTCAGTAAGAATAATAATAAAGAATATAATAAAGTCACTTCTGCACTCAGAACCTTGCCTCTTCAAAAGATAACTAACTAGTCTTCATATATATGTTTATCTAGCCAAGCTGAGAGTGCATATTATTTTAGAAATTTCAGCATGGTGCCAGGAGAAAGCTGGGGTCAGCGTTGCTTTAAATATCTTGATACAAACAGCATGACAGCAGGATTATATTGATCCCAAGATCCCAACATTTTATTTATAAAAATAAATTCCTCCAGAAAGCATCCCAAACTGGTGTCATGTTGTTGAGTGCTAATGTCTGCATTAGCAGTTATGTGCAGCTCTGCATATGTCCATCCATCTGTCTTATGGCTCCACATCTGAAGAAGGTTCTGTGCATCAGTTATTCTACTTTTAGACTGCATTTTAGCTGGTGTCAGGGAAGAGGAATAGAAAGTAGTGATGTGCTGGGCTCAGAACACCCCTTCTTGTCCAAAGCAAGCCCCTTCCTGAAGATGTATTTGTTCTAGTGTGGATGTGGTACGCCGAGAATGCATAAACTGAATTACTGCCAGGGCCGGCTCCAGGCACCAGCTTAACAAGCAGGCGCTTGGGGCGGCCAAGGGAGAGGGGCGGCACCTGCATCAATTCGGGGGCGGCAGGTCCCTCACTCCCTCTAGGAGCGAAGGACCTGCCGCCGAACTGCCGCCACCGATTGTGGCTTTTTATTTATTTTTTTTTCCAATTGCCGTCACCGATCGCGATCGCGGGTTTTTTTGTTTTTTTTTTTCTTGGGGCGGCAGAAATGCTGGAGCCGGCTCTGATTACTGCTATTGTTTAGAGCCGGAAGCTCTGTTTATTTGATGGGAATAAGGACACGTTTTTCTGATATTGTGCAATCAGCTGCATAATTTAAACATGAGCCAGAGGTGAACATGGGGATTTTAAATAAAATCAAATAAACCTCAGCTAAATGGCTACAGAGATGTGGAATGCCTTTTAGCACTCATGTATACGTCTTGTAGAAAGGGTGTTGGAGTTATGACTGTTCCAAGGGAAATACACACCAGAGTTGGTGAAATGCTGCAAAATGTGTTTGCTAAATATGCATTCAAATTACAAACTACAATTCAGTTCAGCTATGTTTGGATCCAAACATGTACTGGGGGTAAAATTTCACCTCTATGGATTAAGCCAGCACAAGACCAATGTGCCCCTGAAATACTACTGGGACTTTGTGGTGCCCCTTTGAATAGGAAGGGGTGTCACCCTCTTTACAAACATTCATAAGCTTTTCTTTACACTATGGCTGCAGCACCCCCTGGCTTGAAGTGATTTACTTGAAGGGTTTGCAGTTTGGTTCAATGGCTCTCCCCACCCCACCCATACAAATTGTTCCAGTGCCCCTGCACAGTACTGTTTGGAAGAGTCAGCTGATCTTTGCATAGATACCCATGTGTGGATGGGAACAAGATGCTCAAATACTACCGTGAGATGGGCTATTTACATGCCTGGACAGATGTATTCTTGATTGATATTATTTATTCATTATTTACTGCTTTTCTGTTTAAGAAATTTCAGTCACCCAATCAGGGAGCAGAAATACCACCATATATGGTGGACGACATGAATAGCAATCAGTGAATAACTGCACTCAACAATTCACAAAAAGCCCAGAGCCTGAAAATTGCTCACTGAAGCTACGCAGTGTAGCCAAGACCTGGCCTGCCATGAGTACTTAACACGTAGAGGGAGGCCTCATTTTTGGAAGCTAGAATTAGGGACATAAATGAATCATCAGGTTGAAAACGGGCTGCTTGTGCTAAATAAGATAAGTAAATAAGTCAGGAGGGTAAGAAGACAGACTGTCTGAGCCAACTCAGATAAGAGGGAGAACACCCAGGGAACTATTTACTATGAACTAGGTAATAAGGGACAAAATAAGTTAAGAATGGAGAGATGAGGTAAAGAGGAAGTCAAGGCATGGGCAGTGCATGGACAGCGCATGCTGCACAGCGATTGGTCCCTGCAAAGTACCCAAGCCAATCCAAAAATGTGTGAGGCAATGTATAGTAAATTCAATGAGATGTGTAATGTATATAAAGGGAGAAGATTTCTGTGTAACTTTGGAGCTGTGATGTACTCTGCATCCATCTCCCCCGCCTTTGAATCTGATCAACTCAGCATAGCACGGCTGTATGTCAAATAAAGATACCTGAGTGATGAATGCTGGAGTCAAACTGAGTTCTTGGGAAGCCGAGTGGAAAGAGGTCTCCGAGGGAATCCCAACAGCTACATAGAGTGGCCATGTGTCTTTAAGTAGGACAGGCCTTCTTTTGACATATTTGTCCTTTGGCATCTTTGTGTATCAAAAAGGACGCTTAAATGTCCTCCTTTTGACACTTTTTTGGTGATTTAGCGATCTCATCATCCCTTCCAGGATCCTCCCTCATTTGCCCCAGGCTTCCAACCCAGCTGGGTCTATTGCGTTCTGTGTGGCTACCATACCCGAGCTCCCTGAGTTTGTTGGGCAGTGCCAATGGGAGCCATGACCATACTTGAGCTCCCTGTGAGGGCTGCAGGAGCTGGGAACTCCAACAGGGTTCACACACAAAAAATACTCCATGATGTGGTAACGCTCACAATCCCCACCCATTTGCCATAGTGCCTTCTGGTTTTTCTCATGCTCCCATCATTCCATTAATCTTCCTCTTGCAACAAGGAACAGGAAGGCTTATTAAATGTAAAAATTGTGATTATCGCAGGAATCACCGTGCTAACAAGAGGTAGTTTCTCAGCCAGCTAGGAAGACGAAGAATGTAAATTCATTAAAAGTAGGAAAAGCAATAACTATGCATTTTGCAGTGACTGTAAGTGTGACACTGCCATTTCGATTCATGGTAAAGGTAATAAAATACATCACATTGAGACTGCCAAACATAAGTGCAATAGGTGTTATTCGAAGTTTTTTCAAAAGTTCACGCACTACCCCGATGACAGAATTATTGCAGCAGAACTCACACACAAAAAACATGTCATGCTATTAAGTACCACCACTCTTATCGAAGGGTAGATTACACAGTAAAAGTTCAGTGATTCTAAACTTGCTAAACATGTAACCTGAGGAAAAAGTACATCAAACATATTTTGTGAAAGTGTGCTAGCCCCATATTCTGTTTCTAAGCATACAAAGTACTGTGACAAAGTTCCTCCTCTATCTTGGTGGGTCCTGCGCTTATTGGCAGATTTTCTTGACTCAGAGATTCACCATGTGGGTTGGGGAACAGCCCAGAGACCTTCCCCTCTGGAAGAAGGCACAGTCCAGGTCAGTTGGGAGGTTTGGGGGGAACCCGGGCCCACCCTCTACTCCAGGTTCCAGCCCAGGGCCCTGTGGACTGCAGCTGTCTATAGTGCCTCCTGTAACAGCTGCATGACAGCTACAACTCCCTGGGCTACTTCCCCATGGCCTCCTCCAAACACCTTCCTTATTCTCACCACAGGACCTTCCTCCTGGTGTCTGATAACACTTGTGCTCCTCAGTCCTCCAGCAGCACACCCTCTCACTCTCAGCTCCTTGCGCCTCTTGCTCCTAGCTCCTCACACTCGCACCACAAACTGAAGTGAGCTCCTTTTAAAACCCAGATGCCCTGATTAGCCGGCCTTAATTGATTCTAGCAGCTTCTTAATTGGCTCTAGGTGTCCTAATTAGCCTGCCTGCCTTAACTGGTTCTAGCAGGTTCCTGATTACTCTAGTGCAGCCCCTGCTCTGGTCACTCAGGAAACAGAAAACTACTCATCCAGTGACCAGTATATTTGCCCTCTACCAGACTCCTGTACCCCACTGGTCTGGGTCTGTCACAGTACCTTAAAGAGAATGACATTTATTATTCAATAGCCAATGACACCTCTGACACCTCCAACAAAGGCTCCATGAAATGCTTCCCACTTGTTTTAAGATATTTCCTTTGTTTTACAGGTGTTCAATATTGCTTGTTAGATTTGTACAGAAACTGTCAGGAAATTTCTCAAATAATTGCTACCAACATAGTCAATAGGATTGAGAAATTTGGACTAAAATTGTAAAATGTGTCAGCATACCCAGGATACAACATGAGTGTTAATTATTCTAAATTTAACGTTTCCCCAAAAAAAGAGAAACAGTGATTTTCTAGCTGCCAGTTGTTTTGCTCAAGTCATACACAACAGTGCAAGATTTGCTGTGACCAAACTAAATACTGAGGTAGAAAACCTAGTTTTAAAAGTTTACAGCCATTTTAGCATTCAGTCATTGAGAGTTCAACAGCTTAAAGAATTTTGTAAATTTGCTAGGGTAGAATACAGTAAAATTCTACATCAGTCACATATTGGCTGTCACTTGCATCTGCTATTGACCATCTGGCAATGTGTTGGAAAGGGCTTACAAGTTACTTTCAGTCTTTGGGGGAAGATGAATGCCCTAAAATAATATGGGATAGTTTTGGAGATGAAGGAAACAAGATTGAATTTGTAAATTGTATTATTTCTTCCTGAGCTGTGGTCTAAAAATATTCATAGATAGTACTGAAACTCTAGATTCAACCTCGTATACAGTAACTTGATTGTTCAAATTGATGTCCTACCTAGACAAGAAACTAGAATGCAGAATAAATGACAAATGTCATGGTTACATTGTGAACTCCAAACTGAAGAAATTCAGTGAAAATGAACAAGAAAAGTGTGAAACGGATTTTCTACATTTTTTATGAGCGAGCTCAAAAGTTTTTTATGAAACATGACCTTACTGAAAATAATGTGCACAAGGAACTTTCTTACCATTGGCAAAAGAGTATTCTTTTGAATAATTTACAGAAGCTGTTAAAATAAGCAAAAATGAGAAATGTATCAACATGGATGAGTTATATGAAGAATTTTGTACAATCAAAGAAGCAGGGCCGGCTCCAGGGTTTTAGCTGCCCCAAGCAGCCAAACAAAAACAAAAAACAAAAAACCAAAAAGCCGCGATTGCGATCTGCGGCGGCAATTTGGCGGGAGGTCCTTCGCTCCGAGCAAGAGTGAGGGACTGTCCGCCGAATTGCCGCTGAACAGCTGGACGTCCCGCCCCTCTCTGAAGTGGCCGCCCCAAGCACCTGCTTGGTAAGCTGGTGCCTGGAGCCGGCCCTGAAAGAAGTCATTTCATCCACTGAATTTCAAGACTGCACACGTGCTGAAGAGAAATACCTCAAGATTTTCAAGATGACATAAGAAAATACAAATGGCCATACTGGGTTAGATCAATGGTCCATCTAGCCTAGTATCATGTCTTCCAAAAGTGGCCAGGGCCAGATACTTCTGAGAGAATGAACAGAACAGGGCAATACATCAAATGATCCACCTCCTGACGTCAGGTCCCACCTTCTGGCAGTCTGTGGTTTAGGGACACCCAGAACAAGGTTTGCATCCTTGACTATCTTTGTTAAAAGCCATTGCTGGACCTATCGTCTAGGAACTTTTCTACTTCTATTTGAATCCACTTATACTTTTGGCCTTCTCAACATCCTCTGGCAATGACTTCCACAGACTGACTGTGGGTTGTGTGAAGAAGTACTTCCTTATATTTGTTTTAAACCTTCTGCCTATTAATTTCATTGGGTGACCCCTGGTTCTTGTGTTATGCAAAGGGGTAAAT
>NW_027054169.1:0-15495 GCF_011386835.1 Chrysemys picta bellii
AACGGCCTTCCGAGGGAAACGGTGGGGGCGACGGACCTGTCTGGTTTTAAGATTAAGTTAGATAAGTTTATGGAGGGAATGGTTTAATGGTAAAACATAGTAGTCAAGGAAAACCAAGCAATGGTACGGAAATAGTATAATGGCTAACAGGGGTCAGGCTGGAGACTCTTGCCTATATGCTCGGGGTCTTACTGATCGCCATATTTGGGGTCGGGAAGGAATTTTCCTCCAGGGCAGATTGGCTGAGCCTCTGGAGGTTTTTCGCCTTCCTCTGCAGCATGGGGGCAGGGATCACTAGCAGGAGGGTCTCTGCCGATTGAAGTCACTAAAAACAGGATTGGGGACTTCAACAGCAGAGTCCAGGGAAGGGTTAGGGACGGTTTTATGGCCTGCAGCATGCAGGGGGTCAGACCAGATGATCATAATGGTCCCTTCTGACCTTAAAGTCTATGAGTCTATGAGCATGAGGTGACATACATTGGACTTCTGTTCGCAGCAGAGGGACTGAAAGCAGATCCCAACAAGATCAGGGCAGTCAGAGACATGCCAGCTGCAATGGATGTGAAAGGGGTACACAGCTTCATGGGAATGGATACAATTTCTGTTCAAGTCCTCTCCACACCTGACTGCAATAGCAGAACCTATGTGTCAGCTCACAACGCAGGATGTTGAGGGAGACTGGGGATGTTCCCAAATGTAAGCATTTGACATTCTGAAACAAGAGATAACAGATGCTCCTGTCCTGAAGTACTGCAAGTCAGGGTAGCCACAGACACTCCAGTGTGATGCATCAGAGAAAGGATTGGCTGTAACTCTTTGGTCACTTCTGCCAGCAGAGCCCTGTCAGCGATCTAACAGGGGAATGCCCAAATAGACAGAACTTCTGCCCGTGGTATTTGGAGTGAAGTGATTGCACAAGTGCACCTCTGGTCACCCAGCGATCAGACCACAGCCCCTTCTTAGTGCTCCAAAAAGGTTGCAGCACTTGAAGCACTTAGATTAGATCAGATCTTGTCCAGGATGATTCCTGGCATTAGCTGACACCCTGAACACAGCACATATACCCAGCATCAGTAAGCTGGGGGGAAGGGGATCAGGACAACTACCTGAAGGGGGGTTCCAAAGAGGATGGAGCTCGGCTGTTCTCAGTGGTGGCAGATGACAGAACAAGGAGCAATGGTCTCAAGTTGCAGTGGGGGAGGTCCAGGTTGGATATCAGGAAAAACTATTTCACTAGGAGGGTGGTGAAACACTGGAATGCGTTACCTAGGGAGGTGGTGGAGTCTCCTTCCTTGGAGGTTTTTAAGGCCCGGCTTGACAAAGCCCTGGCTGGGATGATTTAGCTGAGAATTGGTCCTGCTTTGAGCAGGGGGTTGGACTAGATGACCTCTTGAGGTCCCTTCCAACTCTGATATTCTATGATTCTATGATTCTATGACACTGAATGCAACAGGTTATCTCCCAGTTTCAACAGTGACGCTGATGGAAATCAAAGAGGCTACCGAAAAGGTCATCCAACTACAGTCAGTCCATAGAGCAATATAGCCGGGTGGCCAGAAGACAAAAGCCAAGTACCCATAGCAGAACTACTATATTTTCAAATTAAAGATGAGCTGAGTGGGCAAGATGCAATCATATTTCAGGAACAGAGCTGTTACCCCTGGCTCATTTTATAAAGATGTCATGCTAGCAATCCATGTCTCACATGTGGGCATTGGCATTCCACTTAGACAAACTTGAGAGCACGTTTCTCTGCTGAGAATGAATGCACAATTCTGCTCCTTGATAGAAGGGATTGACACCTGCCTTTCATGTGATAACGACCAACAGAAAGAGACTTACCACATGGTCTGCACAACTGACCATGGGAAACATGGGATGTATTCGATTCCAGTGGATTCCTATTCAGAATGTTGTGTGGGTGATTCCCTGCCTAATACAAGAAGCAAGTCAGTGTTTGGCAAACAGAAGGCCGACCTTGTGAGGCGTGGCATTCTGGACACTATTCCCTGACAATAGATCCCAATTTGCCTCAGAAGAATTCAAGGAATTTGCATGCTACTGGGAGTTTGATCACTCCTCCTCCTCCCCAGGATACCCACAGAGTAATGGTAAGATGGAATCAGCTGTGAAAATAGCTAAGTGGCTGTTACATAAGGCTGTTTCTTCTGGTTCAGATGCTTTGTTAGCATTTTTGGCCAAGAGGAATACCCCGTCACAGGGATACCAAAACAGTCCAGCACAGGCACCGATGGAGCAAAGGACCAAAACCCTAGTGCCAGTGAAGCAAGATCTGTTTCAGCCAGAAGGACGGAGACGCCACCAAGAGGCAATGTAACTTACCAACAATCAGAGAAACTGAGCGCTAGAGTACAATGGGCAAGCAAAGGATCTACCAGCACTGGAGACAGATGTTTCTGTGAGGATCCAGCCATTAGAGAGACACCAGAAGGAGTGGACTGATGGAATCACAAGCGGCGTAGTGGCACCCAGGTCCTACGAGGTGACTACACAAGAAGCCCAAGCAATGCAAAGGAACAGCAAGCACTTATGAGCCAGCAAACACAACATCCAGAGATAGCCTACAGAGATCCTCACAGAACAGAGACCTAGAGCTGAGTGGAGGCTGACTCCACAAGGAAGGAGGGAAGGAAACTTCAGAGAGAGAGAGAGAGAGAGTTTGTACTCCTTTATAGGTGAACACACTGGGAGGGACCTATCTCTGTCTCCCATAATATCCATTTCCAAGTCTAACATGCTGACTATCTAAAAGAGTATGTAGCTGAGTTTGTGGTAAAGACAAGACTCCAACTAGCAACCACTGGCTAAAAGGACATGGACTGGGGACCTGAGCATCAATTTTTTACTTTTAATATTAACATGTTTGTAAAATACAGAAGTTGCATCATGATCCATGGAACTGAAGTCAGAGACCTAGGTCTCCTGGAGGGACTGTCATTGATAGGACACCAGGAAAACAGGGAATGTGGGGAGTTAGGCAGGAAGAAACTCAGCGGCACGGACAGAGCAGCACACAGGGGTTAATAAAGTCCCACTTGTTCAATGTAACCTGCATTCAGCTTCACTCTTTGTGAATGAAACATCTGGAGCAGGCAGATGGAGGTGGGGGCAGACCCCTTTGTTGCCCCACCTCTCCTCAACTGAGTAGCACAGTGAGATGCCATGGAGATGGAATAATTTGCTATGGTTACAGACCAGTAGCAAGTTACTCTCTCACTGGAGCAAGGAAGGAATCATGCCCCATAAGGGTCTTTCCCAGGCATTGAACTTTCTGGGGCTACTCATAGGATGGTGCAGAAGGCAGTAGGCAATATTTGCTAAGGGCCATTAGGCACCTGATGAGATTCTGAAAGAAACCTCAGCGGTTACTACAGCATGGTTGGGATTTTCAAAAGGAGTCTCGGGAACTGGGTGCCGAAATCCCATTGAAAGTGGATAGGATCAGGACACTACACTCTCCTATGCGTCTTTGAAAATTCCAGCAGGGATGTGCTTAGATTCTCTCCTCAGTTGTCTATCAAAAATATTACAATTTGTTTTTAAAATAAGATGTTCACAGAAGGAGAAAGATAAAGGAACATTCTTATCTTAATTGAAGTTGGGTTTTTTTTTTTAATCAAATATTCCATGCAGAGATCAAAGCTCGTGCAAGTTTCTGATCTCTCCTCATTTTTACACAGCACCTGAATGGCACTGGGGCAATTTCTGTGTTATGGAGGTCAGTAACGCTACCTCAGTTATACATAACGTTGGAGTGGTCTGTGTACCTACTTGAGCAACAGTTGTGTATTTTGCTAGACTTCATTTAGGATCCATAAATCAGATGAGTTTTGCAATACTTCTGTGGACAGGCAAAGATACTTTTGCATGAATGGTACACCTAAGCCCCAGTTTAAGGAGTCTGCTCACTTCCCACTCTTACGGCTTCCTGTGTAGATTTTCCTAAAACTATAGGAAACATGACTGAGCCCAACTGTGCTACTATGCAAAGAGACTAAAGGTATGTCTACACTGTCACTAAGCCCGGGCTTGACTCAGGTTTGAGCCACACACAAATCTGTCTGACTTGGGTCAGGGATCACTCAGGGTCCAGGTCCTAGAATCTTGGTAGGGGGGCGGGTCAGAGCTCAAGTTCTGCTGGGACTCAGGCCCAAGCCCTGTCCTTTTGCAGTATGGACACAGCTCAAGCTGCATACACAAGTCAGAAGGTCTCTGCGTATGGCAGTATGGATGTGGTAGCGCAGCTGTGAGACCCGGGTCCAGCGACTGTAAACCCACCTTTACAGTGCAGTGTGGACGCTTAAGTGTGGACTTGGAAACACCAATTCCACAAGCTGGGGTCCCACAAATCCTAGTTTACCATGCCGTGTAGACGCGCTCTAAGGGGGCATAAGAAGTATCCTATATGGGCTACTTGTATCATCAGATCCTATGCAGGGGAAGAGAAGCTGATGCCATTCAGCTACTCCCCTTCCCATGAAGGTGGATGGGGAGTGGACAGGCATAGGTGGGGAGTGTGGGACCCTTGCTCCATCTCTCCAAGGCACTGGTCAGCACAGCAGAGGGGAAAACTACTCCACATCTGGTATAGGACTGTGCAGCTTATTTTCCCATGGAGCAATGGGGAAAATAGGGACCAAATAATAACTCTGAGATGCACGAGCTGATTCTTGTCGTTGCCCGTTACTCTGAACAGCTTGTTATCTAGCTCAGACCTAGCACTGAGAAAAGGCAAGTGACCACTGTGTGCCTCTTTTGGCTAGTTACTTCCAAACTCCCACCCCTTGCCTTTCGATGGAGACCTGACTACTGCAGTTGAGGAGGCAGGACTTCACTCCAGGGCCGCGATCAGTAACAGTCAGTAAGCAGCCAACACTAGCCCCGCTCAGAATCAGACCCTGAGTCACCGGCCAGAGGCTTCTTTCCCCCTTCTGGCTCTGGATGTTTCTTACCTGCCGTGCAAGCTCACAGTGGCCACAGGCAGGCTCTTCCATGAGCCTGTCCCCCATCCCAGAGCTTGGGCTCACAGCCTGCTGTGCTCCAGCCGCAGCGTGTGCCCTCTCCGGCAGCCCATAACAGCCCTCCTCCAATGGCAAGCCCATCCTCCAGCCAGAGGAGAGCTGGAAGCAGGAGGTAGGTTTGGGAACTCCTACTCACTGTCTAGCCAGCCAGGAGTCTTGGGGGTGGAGAGGCCAGGTTCCCTTCTCTGCTTACCCCCCTGCTGAACAGGGCTCTGAGGGCAGCACCAGCCTCTGCTGATGAATTGGGGAGTGGGGGCTCCAGATTGTAAGTCCTCTGGGGGCAAAACCAATCTTTTTTGTTCTGCATTTGTACAACTCCTAGAACAATGAGGTCCTGGTCCATGATTGGGCACTAGGGTAATACCAATAAAGAGCAACAAGAAGGTGAGACTATGGTTCTAGTTTTGAAATGTAGAAATGTAGGGCTTGGTCATAAAGCCCATGGAAGCCATTAGCTTGAAATGAACTTTGGATCAAGCCCTTAAATAGGCTGCCCGTAGCCTGCATTTGCCACACCAGTCAGTCCTTGTTCTGATGTGAAAATTCTGCGCTATTCCCTGTCCTTCCTGCCCAGCCGCTGATAATTGTCGGTTGTCCTGATAACATCTACAGCATCAGATATGAACAAATTTTGTATCAGAATCTTGGGTTTCCTTTGCAAGGCCTCACATAGACCAGCACGCATTACTTACCACGCTTTAGTGCACCTATCCCTAAATCCAGTCATTGGCTTGTAGAGAGCAATAATTATATTGCAAAAGTGAGTGTGAGCAAAACTTGCAAAGGGAAACTACTGACTGTTGCAGACATCTTCATCAGTGCCCATTCTGACAGAATGCTTGTCAGCTTCCAAACTGGGAACAAAAGTTTGATGGATGTGTACAGTCTATGGAACACACGGAACGAAGCTATTTCCGTTGTACATTGTGTGTTGGGAAGAATGGCACCTGTAGCCATGTATTTATCTCTCTCACTCCCTAGTCAGAGAGGGAAAGAGAATCTCAGATACCACTCCTTGGAATAACACTGTTTGGTTTGAGCTTCTTTGCATTGCTCAGTCTATCTTAAAGGGTCTATGTTGAAAAACTAAAATAAAGAACAATATTTCTCCTCTTTGCTACTGCCGTAGCAGAATACAATGGTGAACAAGGTAAATGTCAGGATATAACAAATCATTCTACTATGCAGGAAGAAATGAAGTTATGATTTGAAATGTCAAGCCTGGTGTGTATCAGTCATCCACAAAAATCTATACTGGGTCTTAATAGGGTCTTATGTGTTAGCTCTTTTTTTAAGGAGACAAGGTGGATGAGATAATATCTTTTCTTGGACCAAAAGAAACAAGCTCTTGAACTACACAGAACTCTTCTCCACTTTTACCCAACCAGGGAACCTCTTTTATACTATTGTTCTGACCACACCTAGCACCTTATGCATATGAATGAGAGTTTCAACCCTTTTCCCCCTTATTTGTACTTCTACACCCCATGAATATTGGGATGACCCATTTTTCATAGGCTGTTTCTTAGCTCCCCTTATTCACGTTAGCACCTACGCACAACATGTGTCCATGGTAACCTGCAATCAGGACAGAACATTCCATGATATTACAATCAGGGGTCTTGTAGTCTTGGACAATACATTGCAGTCTATTGAAATCTATTTTTTCCGTAATATCACCTTTTACAGTAATCTTGTGACCTTACTGGCCTAGGGTTATTCCTACGTCACCCACTCATGGCAATCGTTCTAAAGCCTATGACCTAAGCTAAAATCTTGCAGGCCTCGGCCTGTCGGCCTTGCATTCCAGCCATACTTCACTTATACCCAATACACACTCATCATTCCTAAACACTTATCGATTTTATACCTCTCTAATCCTACACTTTAAATCTATTTAACATACATTGATTATATATGAAATAGCACGTGAATTGACCATAACACTAAATAACACAATGATAAATGGATGATAAAATGAACTCATTGGTTGCACTGCTAATCCCCTGCACCCCCAGCCCTGGATGGATCACACTTAGTTATTTTGTGGGGATGATGCGTAGGAGAAGTGAGGGGATGGAGCTTGCTCAGTGCAGATTCTCTTCTGACAATTTAGTTGACAAACTCTAAAAAATCCCACCTCTGAGTATATTCAAATTGAGATTTGTCAGAAGTTTATAACTTGGTCATATTTGGGCAGATTCTCATGGTGATGGCAAAAGGCACATTTTTGCCTCAAGGATAACCTGCCTGCCAAATTTCGAGTCCCTGCTCCAAAGCATAAAGGTGCTAGAAGATCTAAATAAAGTGTTGTAAGAATTTTTGAACATGAGCAGAAGAATGCATTTGCCCTTGATCTCATTCTCAGCAATCACAAAAGACTCCAACCTGAGACAGATGAGGAAAAGAGAGACATATCACTTGAGATGGACGCACGCATAGAGGGGAAAGGAGACAGAAGTGCAGATAGCCCCATAGCTGTAAGAAATAAGAACATGCACATGTGTAAGAAAGAGAATCTAATCACCGTCCAATGGAAGTAAATTGTCATCAGTTTCACCGGAAGCAAAAGTGGAAGTGGAGACACAACATATGAATTAAACAAATAAAACTTGTGAGTCTTGAAATAAAAATACTGGCTTCACATTAAAAAAAATACTGACAAGAGTGCCATAGCTAAAATCTATTTATTTCCCCCCTGTATCCAGTATTTTCTCTTTACTCTTTGCGGGTTCCTCTAAAACACGTGCCCAAGGCTTACACTTCATGGGAGAGACCCCTTTTCAAATTCAACCTAGGAGAAATTAGGGGTCTCTTCAAATTTGTACTTGCTTCCAAAAGCAGCAACTGAACACAGCTATGTCTACACTTACGGTGATGTGTAGGGTTCAGGCACTGCACATGGCTACATGCCACAGTGAAAGGCAGGATACATCCACACTCAGCACTGAGCTATGGGGCTGCACACAACAATGAAAGGCTCTGGATGCAGGGACACAGCAGGACAAGGCTCTGGCCGGGGGACACTATGCTGCATAAACTAGCAGTGTAGAGTTGGGCATGTACAGAGCCCATGTCGAGTACTTACCCTGGTGGTTCCGGCATGCCTCATCATCAACATTGCTATATCCACCCATGCTAGCAGGGCATGCAGTGACTGTACTGTATGTGCTGCTGTAAATATAGACCCACTGTTAGAATCAGTCTACCTGTGACTAGCACTGAAATCAGCAAGGGACAATCCATCTCCCCTGTAGCAAGGGGGGGGAGGGTTCCTGTTGCCTTCAAGGGAATTTTAGATTGGGGTCTGTGCTAGGACACATAATAGGGATGGAATCTATGGATGTCACAGCAGTGCTAAGGTTTGTGGACAGAACAATAGTCTTGGCCAAGAATTTCAGAAACAGGAGCCATATTTGGGCACCTATATGAGAAAGCCAATTTTTAAGAGTGACAAGCACCCAAGAATCAGAGGGGTAGCCGTGTTAGTCTGAATCTGTAAAAAGCAACAGAGGGTCCTGTGGCACCTTTAAGACTAACAGAAGTATTGGAGCATAAGCTTTGGTGGGTCAATGCCCACTTCATCTGATGATGAAAGAAAGTTCTTCCTGTAGGGAAATAAAGGAAATTGGACATTGGCAACAGCAATATATCTTCCAGTAATATCATGCCTTGCAGCAAGGGAGAAGCAAAACAGATTCAGCAGTAGATCTGAAAACATTTGTTATTAGATAAACCATAGCATCTGAGGATGGACAACACCTCTAGCTATACCCTGAGGTTGCTGCATTCCATGACAAGAGACAGATATGAAAAAACTATTTAAGCTAGATCACTTTTTTTTTAAATATATTCAGAGTGATGCAAACTGCAACAAAAAAGCACATGCTTCTGACACCATTGCCTAGAGACAATGCAGTGTATTAACTATGAGACAGCATCTAGTCTAGATGAACTGGAATAGGAGTGACACGTTAATGAAATTTGGAGAGGGAAGTGCTCCTACAATAGCTGTATTAGGACACAGCAGGAAGAACACTACTCAAAAGTGTTTATTAATAATCAGCAAGTGTGGTGCCGGGTAACTGGGAAGGGTTTGAAAATGATAACCAAAGAGTAGTTGAACAGGATCATTTCTCAGCTCTCATCCAAGGGAGAGGAATGTAACTGTTCATAATCTTTTTGCCTCTATATTGATGGCTTCAGATCAATTGATGAAGCTCAGAGAGCAAGTCTCAGAGTTTTAAACCTTATTTCAAAAGTTCTAATCAGCGGCTGTGAACCAGTGCTCTGGTTTCTTTTGCTCAAGGGTTAATGGTTCAGTTCAGCATGGTAGCAGACCCCAGAGCTCTCTGAATTTGTTTTTGAACCTGCTGTGTTTCTAGGGCAGTAAGAGATGGAAACAATTTGGGTGGCATTTTCGGTAATGCTCAAAAAAAGGCCTGCTCCTGAACTGTATCTAAAAATAAAGGCAAGACACCCACTTCCAGAAATTAAGCCCTGATCCTACAATGAGCTGTGTGTGAGGACAAGCCCCTCTACCTGTGTGAAGTTCACTGCAGGAATGAAGGCTAGTGACTATATGGGGTGAAATCCTAGCTTCCATGAAGTCAATGCCATCCACTTCACTGGGGCCAGCATTTCACCCATAATCTCGGCACAAAGATGAAATTTTCATCCATTTCTTGAGTGCACATGGCTAAAAATAATCTTTAATTCACAAGTGATTCATCTGGGCATCAGGTTAATTAATGAGCACTTGGAATTAATTTTTCAAATATAATGTTTTACCTTGGGTTTGAAATGTGCCTTCAGTCAGCTCTTTGTTTAAATCATAGTAACAATAGCTACAATCAATTTTAATTATTTCATTAAACTGAATTGGTTTTATTAATTTTCTATAAGGCTTATACCTTCTAGCAACATAGGAACTGCTATACTGAATCAAACCAGTTATGCATTTCAGCTAGTATCCTGTCTTTAACCATGGCCTCGAATAGATGCATCATAGGTAGGTACAAAAAATCCAATCGTGGACAACTATAGAATAACCTGCCCAAAGGGGGAAGTGTCTTCATAGCCCTATCAGTTTGTGGTTGGCTTATGCCCTAAAGCATTCCTGTCTAATTTTATAAAATATCTAATGGAAATGGGGTTATTCTCATATAATATTTGTAAAATCTTGGCTTTTGTTCCTAAACTTTTCTAAGTGTTCCCCCCAAAGCCTGTCCACCATCCCTATCATACATTCTCAGTCATACATGGTGGATTCTCCACCATTTGAGGTGTTTCTAAAATATACACTATAGCAGAAAGAGAAGTGTGGGGCCGGATGCAGGAATTGTTGGATGAAGTTCTTTGTAGAGTTGGCTGGAAACTGGAATTCCTGTTCTCTGGGAAATTCCAAATTTGTTTTTAAAAAAGTTCCAAAATGCAACGAAAAAATGAAATGTTGTTCTACATGGAATGCAAAGTTCAAACGTTCATTTAGAAAAAGTTACAACAAAATGTTTTAACTTTTTGGAAACATTTCTAAGGCTGCCCAAGCTACCTGAAACCATGGCAGCTGGCCAGGCCAGGACCTGTAGGGAAAAAATTGAAGTTTTCCAGCAGAAAAGTTTGGTTGTTCAGAAAGCGAATGATGATCAGAATGATTTTCTGACCATTCCCAACCAGCTGTAGTTCTGTGTTATTCAGGAGGCGAGACTAGATGATTATAGAAGTTCCTTCTGCCCTTAAAATCCCTCTGCCTTCTAAAATACTGTTTGTCACATGGCCAACACACTCAAATTGGACCTTGACCCATGTGGGGGTCAAATATTATATTTTGGCTCTGTTTAAAAGACTTTATGAAGGATTAATAAATGACTGATAGCTGTTGTAAGCATGTTACAGACATGAGTAGTTTGTGCTACAGATGGTTAGACTCACATCTACAGAAAGTTTTATAGATGCCTATGAGCCATGGTTATAAGGCCTGGTCTACACTAGGGTGGGGATTGACCTAAGATACGCAACTTCAGCTACGAGAATAGCGTAGCTGAAGTCGACGTATCTTAGTTTGACTTACCTCGCATCCTCGTGGCACGGGGTCGATTGCCGCAGCTCCCCCGTCGACTTTGCTTCCACCTCTCGCGGAGCTGGAGTTCAGCAGTCGACGGGAGAGCAATCGGGGATTGATTTATCGCATCTACACTACACGCGATAAATCGATCCCCGATAGATCGATCGCTACCCGCCGATCCCACAGGTAGTGTAGACATACCCTAAGTAACCCATTCATATGGTGGACATCTAGAACAAATGATTAACCATCAGCTAAAACATCTACTTATTAACTCTTTATAAATGAAACCTTAATATAAAGTCTGACCTCTACTTATGGAGTAAGGTGCTGTTAAATGTAAGTGAAACAGGAACTGGCACTGTTAGATTAACAACAAGCACAGTGCTCCACACAGAATACTGCTGTAAGTGGGATGCTGATGTGAAATATTTCAAAATAAGTCATAATTAGCCTGGATGGAACCAAATATGATTTTTTTTTGTGGGTACTGAAAACTTTTCACTATTAAATGTTACATCTAATAGTTCTAATTAGACAATGTTCTGATTCTTATACTAACTACTAGATGAAATTAGCAGCAGATAACATATGCTTAGACTGCAAAGCAAAAGGGCAATTTGATTATACTGAGAAGAGTCAGCACCAGCTATTACCAACCAGCAAGCAAGACTCATTTTGAGACAACTGCCAAACTGCACATTGTTGCAGAAACTTTTACCCCCTGTGTCAAGAGCTGTTTGACTGCAATTAATTTCTCTATCCCAGCTGAATGTGAAGTGAAATATAAGTCCCTGGTTCCAGCCCATTGCATCCTCTACGCAGAGTTTCTGGCTGATAGAAACTGCATAATCACACCCTGCTATGGTGCAACCTGTAAGTTACCTCCCCCCACAGCTCTTCCTTAAATGCTGTGGGGTTTTTTGTTCGTGTGTGTAAACATGCGGGACTCACCCCTGCGGTGCCTCCTGCTGGTTGTCGCCGGGAATTAGCTCTCCAGCCGTTGGAGCTGTCACATGGTCTGGGCCAGGTTACGAAACATTAGTACCCCTTTGACATGAGTCAGTAGGTGCTGACCCCTCCCAACTGGGTGGCATTGCATCATCTTCCCACCTCCTCTACAGACCCTCCCCTCTTCTAACAGCTGTGCAGAGCTGTGAGCGGGTTTGCGATAAGCAATGGAAGAGGCGTTTCTACATAATGCTCTTTTCATTGGAGAAACTGTACAACTCATGGCAGTTCAGATGGCCCCTGACTCAAAGAACTTAACAAGGTGCCTCACTTTAAACACACACATAGTCCCCTGGCTACAAGTTAGACACTTGGTTAAATACTTTCCTAAATTAGGGCCTGTGATTTGTGAATCTTCTGCCTTCACATAAACAAAAATTCCTTCTGTATTCTAACATTTTGGTTTTATGTCCCACATTCACTGTAAAGAGGGTTATGCTAGGGCAGTCCAAAATGTGTGACTTGTATGTCCTCCTTTAAGGGTGTCTCTATTCTACCAAAGCTTTGCACATATAGCTGTGCTGGCAAACCTCCAGTGGAAGTACAGCGCAACCAACAGAAGGAGCTTTTCTGCCATCATAGGTGCACTGTGAACAAACATTAGCAATGTCAATATAGCTCTTCTGTTGGCACAGATGACATAAGCAGAGTAGAGGGGAAGAGGTGTTGGTGGCATAGCTACGTCAGCTAGGGGATGTGATTTTTTTCACAATCCTAATCAACATCACCACGCCAGCAAAACTTTGCAGTGAATACAAAGCCTAAGTATCTGAATTTGAGAACTATTTGGAAAGACTTGATGGCTACATGGTTCATTTTGTTCCCAAGGTTTGTCTAATTTCCACAACATCTCTCTGGCCTTGACATTTCTAATTCCCTGAAGCCCTTGCACAATGTTTTCTACAATTAAATTAAGGGGAAAACACTGTAAAATGTATCCTGGCATCTTCCAAGTGATAGTAATGATCATTATTTTATCTCAGCTCCTGTTTCAGTTGCTCATCCATTCTCCATTAAAGTTTACAGAAACTTACTTTATCTCCATAGTCGTTTTTCTACTGAGACAAGACAACCCAATGAATGTTTGGGAACAATAAACCACCTTCAATGAAGACACTTATGTGCTATTTTGAAATTGTTCAAATGGCCACAGTGACATTGTAGTCTTCTTCAAATGTCATGATCTATTCACTCGTCACAATGATTTCACACTTTCTGTTTCAATACAGGATTTCTATACTGACAACCAAAGAGATGGGCAATCAATTTTAGTTAAAGGAACCTAATCCAAATGGGATAATTTTTGATGTCTGCTTAACTCTTTCTCTCCCCCCCGCCCCATGTTTTCATGTGGCTGCACTTCAGATTCAAGATTAAGTCTAAGATTAAGTCTCTACATCTGCTGAAGATGTCTGGCAGAAGAGGGATCTCAGATCTAGACAGAGGCATAACAAAATCCAACATCTAAAAGCTGAAATTAGACTAAATCAGACTGGAAATAAAGCATATTTTTTTAACAGTGTGGGGAATTAACTATTGGAACAACTTAAGGATGTGGTGAATTCTCTGTCACTGAAGTCTTTAAATCAAGACAGGATGTTTTCACAACAGATATACTCTAAAGTCAGAAGTTATGGGTTTGAAATGGAAACACCAAATAAGGTTTTCTGGACTGTGTTATACAGGAAATCAGACTAGATGATCATAATGGTCCCTTCTGGCCTCAAAATCTGTGAATCTGTAAAACCAGGAAGCATCACAATTGAAAAAGAAAGCCAGTGGTTGTGGTATTCTAGACTTGGCTTGCTGACCCACTAGCCAACCCCCACTCCTAAACCAATTCTCTGTCCATCTGCACTGCCAACAAGGAATGGTCGACATAGTTTGAAATCTTTGCATGGCTGATGCATGGCCCATGCTTGTCAGGCCTTATGTGCTCCTGCAAGAGAGCATGTTTGTGCACACGTTTCACCCAGGAAAGAACCAAAAGGGTGGGGACACATACCTTGAAAGAGCAGACGCCACAGTCATGGCTTGTCTACATGTTGGGGTAATGTGCTTTAAGGAGATGTGATTTCTGAAGGACAGTAATGTATTGTTCATTAATTGGTCCCTACTGAGCCTTCTGTAGACAGCTCTATCTTAAAGCACAGTAGGGAAACCTGTAGTGTAAATCAGCAAGATCTACACAGACCAATTAATGGCAACATATGAGCACACTTTTGAAATCATACCCCCATAGCATGCATTACCCCAGCATGTGGACAAGTCCACAGATATCAACTGAGTGACTCTCTCAGGGGTGAGTGTTTTAAGACTCTAGCTCATCAGTTCAAAACTGACATACCCACACGACTAAATAAAATGCCTCGTTGAATGTATGACCTGTGACAGACCCAGACCAGTGGGGTACAGGAGTCTGGTAGAGGGCAAATATACTGGTCACTGGATGAGTAGTTTTCTGTTCCCTGAGTGACCAGAGCAGAGACTGCACTAGAGTAATCAGGAACCTGCTAGAACCAATTAAGACAGGCAGGCTAATTAGGACACCTGGAGCCAATTAAGAAGAAGCTGCTAGAATCAATTAAGGCAGGCTAATCAGGGCACCTGGATTTTAAAAAAGAGCTCACTTCAGTTTGTGGTGTGAGTGTGAGGAGCTGGGAGCAAGAGGTGCAAGGAGCTGAGAGTGAGAGGGTGTGCTGCTGGAGGACTGAGGAGCACAAGTGTTATCAGACACCAGGAGGAAGGTCCTGTGGTGAGAATAAGGAAGTGTTTGGAGGAGGCCATGGGGAAGTAGCCCAGGGAGTTGTAGCTGTCATGCAGTTGTTACAGGAGGCACTACAGACAGCTGCAGTCCACAGGGCCCTCGGCTGGAACCCAGAGTAGAGGGTGGGCCCTGGTTCCCCCCAAACCTCCCAATTGACCTGGACTGTGGGTTCTCCCAGAGGGGAAGGTCTCTGGGCTGTTCCCCAACCTACATGGTGAATCTCTGAGGCAAGAAAATCTGCCAATAAGTGCAGGACCCACCAAGATAGAGGAGGAACTTTGTCACAGACCTTTTTGCTTATCACTGGATTTGCAGTACATAAGTTAAAAAGGGGGACTCATGTTTTGAGGATACAAGTATCAAAAACAATAATTTTGTAAGCTAGAGCCATGCCAGCCACCCCAAGCTGCTAGATGCAGCAGCTCTCCAAACCAGTGGTTTTTGGCACCAGTGTTTTTTTGCAAATAAACTTAAACTGAGTAAAGAGTATATGAAAACAGCATGATGAAATTTAAACTCCAGTAAATAATGTTTTTGCTCAACAGGAGTTTAATTTAAGAGATACCATTTTAAATTACAAACTACTGTTTTGCATTCGCAGTCAGGCAAAC
>NW_027054170.1:0-15441 GCF_011386835.1 Chrysemys picta bellii
ACATTTGTCCTTCTGGTTGCAGGGCTTGTATCCTTCCAATCCCATTGGTGGCTGCACAGTGGGCAGAGTCCTCACTTCGTGCCCGGCCCAACAGAATTGCAGGGCGTGGTGTGGAACACAGAAAGAGATAGAGAGACTCATCCTCCAGCCGGGGTCAGTCTGAGAGAAATTGGCTGGGGTCCCAGTCTCACTCTTCTAGCAGGTGCCATTTCCCAGCTGGGTTCCTTACCCCACTGGTGCAGCAGCAGCTGGTAGAGCCGGTAAACCCCCTCCCTGGCCTGCCGGCTGATGTCCTTGGCTGGGTCACTGACGGACAGAGCCAGCTGTGCCATGTGGTGACCCATCCTGGGGAATTCCGCTGAGTTCTAATGGACGGGAGAGGGGACTCCATCAGCATTTTCCTGTCAGCTCCCAGTCCCCCCCGGGCCAGGACTCTCCTTCCCCTCAGCCCCTCTGCAGGAGATGCTAGAGCCAGACCCTTAATTTCCTCTGCCCCCAAGGAAGCCTGGAGCACAGGGCTGTGGGCATGGCCCTCCATGAGGACTTGCTTCCCCAGCTGCTCCAGGATGACAGGGAGGCATGAACCTGGAGCACAGCCCCCTTAAAAGCCCAGAGTCACCACTTAACTAGGAGAAGAAGAACTTGACTCAAGCCAGGCTCACTCTCTGCTCTGACTCTGCCTCCCCAAGAGGAACACTCCTAACCCACAGCCCCTGCAGCAGCAGATCCTACAGCCCGTCGGAGCCAGATCACCTACCCCTGGAGTCAGGAAGCTGGGGTCAGAGGTCACTTATGTCAAACTCGGGGAGGGTGATGGTGGATCTGAGCAGGGCCGTGCTGCTGTTAACGGCCCTGGCTCTCTCTCGCGGCACCCTGGACACGATCCAGTAGTTAATGTGCTGTGGGGAAAGGAGGCATTGCACTGACTGCCCTGACCAAGGATGCCCACTGGGGGCCCGGCTAGGAGGACTGACTGGAAAATGGATCTAAGAGTGAAGGTAAAATTGCCCCCATCCCTCTCATCGGGCTCACCTCCAAGATGTACTGGAGCCTGTCGGTGTCTGGGGACTCTGCCAGCAGGTTCCCCAGCATGGCGTCCAGGAGGTCTGGCAAGACCCTAGGCAGATCCTGAAAGCAAGGGAGAGCCATGGGTCAGAGTTAGGGAAACTGGGGCTAAACTTGCCACAGGATGGGAAGTGGGGTCTCTGGGAAGCACTGGTGAGACCCCCAAACACATATCGGGGCTCTCTCATTCACATCCCACTGCAGGCAATTAGCAAGGATTCATGGCAGGATGACAGCTGGCTCTTCTATCCATGACTTTAGCATGATCTACCTGCACTTGGGTGGTGTCCTTCTCCATGTCCAGGGTGAAGACAGCGTGCAGGGCAGCTCGGAGGAGGTGGGTCTCCAGCTCTGGCTCCACGGCAGGTGTCATGGTGCTGGCAAGAGAGAGGAGCCGGTATTAGACTGTGCAGTGCGGGGATGGGACTGGCACCAACACGCAGGTGAAACTGCAGGGAAATAGGCACAGGCTGGCAAGAAGGGAAACTGAGGCACCGAGCCAGGGAATGACAAGGCCAAGGTTTCTCAGACAGACAGTGGCAGGGCAGGAATAGCACCTGTTCCCTGGACCCTGCTGCCCCTCCTGTATCTGATCTTGGGAGTGAGCCTCTCCCCAAAGCCAACTCCTTCAGGAGCCCATAGCAAAGAGACCCCCCCAGACTGTCCTGGACTCTCTGAGAGGTGCCTCCCCCCAACTGGAGCACCAAGGACCAAAGTGGCAGCATCTAGTATCAGTGGGGTTCATGTGGCTCAGGCCAGACCCCTGGGCTGGGGACCCGCTCCCATAGCACTGATCGAGGGCCTGGGCCCAGGGAGTTCACAGCCCCACCCTCACCTCTCCCTGAGCCCAGCCTGACTCCTCACCTGGAACAAAGCTGCGGCGCCCATCGGCCTCGCTGCTGCCCGAGTCCCAGGCACTGCTGCTGTCCCATGGGGAGCGGGTCGAGCTGCTGGTGGTGGGACAGGGATCCTCCACCTCCTGCCCTGGGGAGGCTGGAAGGTCCTCACTGACCGGGCAGGGCGATGCCTCCTGCTGGGAATCAGGGCTGGGCTCCTGGGGCCGCTGCTGCCCACACAACATGCCCCAGAGTCACCCTGCCCGGCTCCCCTCCTGCGCTGGGTCCTGCCTGCCCAGCCACAGCCTGGCCCAGCTCCATTTCGACCTGGCCTCTCCCACCTCGGCGCCTGCGCTGGGAGCGGGTTTTCTCCGCCAGAAGGCTGGGCACTTCCACCTCCTGGCCTGGCCGGGAGCTCCTTCCCCGCCAGTGGGGACGGAGGAGCCGCTCTGCTCCGGGGGAAGATGGCAGCTGCTTCCCTCAGGCTCTGGGGCCACCTGCAGAGCCTTCTTCCTGAACCTCCTCAGGAGCCTGGCCATCCTGGAACCGAGCGGGGAGCGGGCGTGAGTCTGGGGTCGAGGCAGCCTCTCACTAACCAGCCTGTTTGGTCCCTCCCCATCCCTGCCCCAGCCAGAGCAGCTCCTCCTCCCCGCACAGGGGTGCATGTAATGCAATCTACACGCACTGGCAGGAGTTCATTGCATGATCTGCTTCCTGCTGTTTGGTTCTAGGCTGTTGGAGTACGGGCTTGCAACCATCTGTGCACACATATTATACTAATTGCATCTAGACCACATCTCCCTAGTTTGTTTGTGAGAATGTCCTTATTAACACCAAGATGGATCACATCTACTGTTTACCCACTTCCACTAGGCCCGTAACCCTGCCAAAGAAGGAGCTAGGATTGGTTTGGAATGATTTGTTCTTGACAAGTCCATGCTCACTAGTCCTAAGAACCAAATCGTCCTGTAGGTGCTGACAAACTGATTGTTTAATAAGGAGTTCCAGTATCTTTCCAGGTATGTTAATGGATGGGAAGACGTTCTTTTTCAGGGATCTCTGACGAGAACTGGGGCACAGCACTTAGTTTGTTGAGGCCATAAAATGGAGACAGGCACCTCTTCTCTTCTCCCAGCACCCCAGATACCTAAAAGGGTGGGACTCACATCCCTCAATGGGCTTTAAAAAAGACAATGGTTACAATGTGGCCCCGACCATTTCTGGTTTCTGCAGACTAGATGTTTTAGCAAAGTTTAGAATTCCTTGGTGCTCAACACCGTGAAACTCCCCTTTCTCCTTCACAAAGGGCTTTAACGCCCCTTATCTCACCCAGGCTCTCGACTGCCCAAAGTTGGAGAATTGTTCCTGTTCCCATTGCAGAGCACCCCCCACGACACACACACAGAGTCCTCCTGGTGGTGGGAGGGGAACAGAGGAAAGGACAGAAGACGTAAGAGATGAAGAGAAAGGAGGGAGGGATGGAGGAAAAGGTAAAACAAACAGGACAAACCCTAATGACCCCAGAGATTCTAAGGGACAAAATCCCAGGTGGGGAATAAAATTCGACCACCTTAAGCTAGTGTTTTCCATGCCTAGAATTCAGCTGGCGCCAGATGCATCAGACTGAACAGGTTCCAAACCTCTCGGAGGCTCTTACCTTCTAAACAGGGACGTCAGTTTTCTAGTAAAATCAGGAAAAAGAAAAGAGAAAACTCAAAAGAGGTTCCTCCTGGCGCTCATGTACGTGAACCTAAATACTCTCTCAGTCCTCAAAGACAGACCTCGAGAAGGAGACTTGCTGAAGCAAAGCTACAGGGAACTCTGAGGTTTCCCTGGCCCTGCGCCCCTGTCCTGCCTGGCTGATGTCAGCATCTCTCTGTGAGGTCACCACCTCGCCAGCACCTTCGACCAATAGGCTGAGGTCCTGGAAATGGCCTTTGTGATGTCACTGCCACACCCACCCCTCCCCTGCAGTGCTAATGTCCTGCCGCAGGGCAGACACTTTGGAGGTTTGAGCTACACAAAGAGGAGACACTTAGATCTCAAAAATTAGATAAGATGTTTCAGTCTGAGCTAAGTAGTTGCTGCTCTTAACAATTGCAACATAATAAAATACAAATAAAATAGACTATTTCAGCCATTCTATTATGTCATAATCTGATCTGAGTAAACACGATAGGACACCTCATCTTATGCACTGCTCCTAGTGACACTCTCCAATAGATCCCCATCCTCCACCCGCCGGGAGGTAGGTAGGAGCGGATTGTTATCCCTACTTGAAAGAGGGAGAAGCTAAGGCTGAGAAAGGAGAATTGACTTGTCTTAGGTCACACAGCCAGTCCGTGGCAGAGTTGGGAATAGGACCCAAGAGCCCTGATTTTCAAACTAACCATCGGATCTTGAATTTCAGATATTGAATGATCTGAATAAAGTGCTCTCAAGTGAGTTCCAGACCAGCAAGAGTTCATAGTAATTATTCAGCAAGTATTTTAGGAGAACTGGAATGGTAGAGAAAATAATGAACTGCAGAGAAGCAGCAAAATTTGTCGAACATATGACTGGTTATGACTATTTACTTGGTCTTAAAAGAAAACAACAGGGACCTGAGTCTCCTCCCTGTCAATAACCCCCTGCTCAGCCAATCAGGGTAGAGACCGAGGGGCGGGAGGATGAGGGTTCTCACCAGAGATCCCAAAGGATGGCCCAGGTCACCGCTGGGGATCACAGTCTGAGCACTATTTCAGCCCCACATTTTTCGGTGGACCTCCCACAATGGGAGTTGTAGAGCACCCCACACGACACACACACACCCCTCCTGGTGGTGGGAGGGGAACAGGGAAAGGACAAAAGAAGTAAGAGATGAAGAGAAAGGAGGGAGGGATGGAGGAAAAGGTAAAAGAAAAAGGACAAACCTTAATGTCCCCAGTGATTCTAAGGGACAAAATCCCAGGTGGGGAATAAAATTTGACCACCTTAAGCTAGTGTTTTCCATGCCTAAAATTCAGCTGGCGCCAGATGCAGCAGAGTGAACAGGTTCCAAACCTCTCGGAGGCTCTTACCTTCTAAACAGGGACGTCAGTTTTCTAGTGAAATCAGGAAAAAGAAAGGAGAAAACTCAAAAGAGGTTCCTCCTGGTGGTCACATACATGAACCCAAATACTCTCTCAGACCTCAAAGAGAGACCTCGAGAAGGAGACTTGCTGAAGCAAAGCCACATGGGTCTCTGAGGTTTCCCTGGCCCTGCGCCCCTGTCCTGCCTGGCTGATGTCAGCATCCCTCTGTGAGGTCACCACCTCCCCAGCACCTTTGGCCAATAGGCTGAGGACCTGTAAAAGACCTCTGTGATGTCACTGCCACACCCACCCCTCCCCTGCAGTGCTACTGTCCTGCCACAGGCCAGACACTTTGGAGGTTTGAGCTACTCCCTGTGGATCACCCCACTCAATGAGTGTTCATTCTAGGAAGCAAGCCGGCTAGACAGTAAAACATCACGAGTTGCTCCCAATGCTACACTCGGTTTCTCAGAAATGAGTAGACTTTATGGGCAGCAGAGACCGTTAGAGCATCTAATCTGACCCCCAGCATATCACCGGCCTCCTGTCTACCACAATAGCTACTTTTGGGGCAAACACATTCTGGAAAGGCATCTAGTCTTTATTAATGACATCAAGAGATGGAGAATCCACCACTTTCCTTGGTAGCTTCTTCCTGTGGTCAATCATCCTCGCTGTTGAATATTTGTGCCTTATTTGTCATAGGAATTTGTCTCTTTTCCCCTTCCAGCCATTGGGTCTTGTTCTGCCTTTCTCTGCTCGATTAAAGAGCCCTTTAATACCCAATATTTTCTCTCCATTAAGGCATTTCAACACTTCAATGAAGTCCCCTTCAATCTTCTTTTGATAAGCTAAACAGGTTGAGCTCTTTCAATAGCTCACTAGAAGGCATTTTTCTCCAGCCCTCAGAACATTTGGTGGCTCTTTGCTGCCCCAGCTCCAATTTCTAGGACCATCTTTTTCAAAGGAGGACACCAAGACTGGAGGCAGTATTCCAATAGCAGTCTCTCTGCTGCTGTGTCACCTCCCTATCCTACTCACGGCTCTGCTCCTTCGTCTAATGATGGCTTTAGCCCTGTTCACCACAGCATCACATTGGGAGCTCATGTTGAGTGGCTTCTCCACTCTGGCCCCTAAATCCTTTTCAGAGTCACTGCTTTCCTGGATACACGTCCCCATTCTGGAGGTGTGGCCGGCGTGCCTTGTGGCTACGTATAGGACCTTGCATTGGGCTCTGCTCAAACTTGTTTTCTTTGAATGGGTCCAGCTGGCTGAATGAGCCAGATCGCTCTGTATCACTGCCCTCTCCCCATCAGGAATTACCACTCTGCCTGTATTTTGTCACCCCCCAATCTTATCCGCAGTGATTGTATGTTTTCTCACAAGTCATTGATAACAATTATTTTAAAAAATTAGTTCTTGAGAGCTTCTTCAGACCCTTAGTACCCAGGACCTGCTCCCCACAGCACAGTGAGAAATGCTGTCCAGCCCTGCTTGTACATAGGGGATAAGCACAGAACAAACATACCTTTAGGAGCTGTGTTGTCCATAGGCTCTGAACAACATGTGGGGGTCAGCAGATTACAAACGCACGACAGACCTGTAGTGTAGACAGGTCCCAACTGTGTCTCCGTTTCCCACCCTGTAAAATGGGGAGAACAAACAAAACCTTGATTAGCTCCATTTGATAGCTGGGGAAACCGAGGCACCCAGCGGTGCAGAGACTCGCTCATGGTCCCAAAGCCAGGAATAGAAAACAGCAGATCTGATAGCCAGGCCTGGGACCTAACCCTGGTTTTCCTGGCCTTGCTGCTCTAAGTTTAGTCACAGCCTCCATGTCTTTTCCCCCGTGTCCCTTAACCCCACGTCACTGCAGAAGAGAGATTTTCTGGTAGCCAGCTGGCTCTCCTGCATGTGGATGTCGTTCCAAAAGACGTGCTCTGGCTCAGTCCCATGCTATGGTTGGCTGAAGGAACCACTTGGTCACATTCTAGGCCCTGAGTTATACAGGAGGGGCGACTAGATGCACAGAATGGTCCTTTCTGACCTGAACCTCTATCAATCGCTACATTTTCTGCTGCCAGGAAGAGAACTCTGGACCTATTTTCTCTCATTCACTTTCAGTCGGAATAATTTCAATCCAGGCCAAAGGATTTCCTCTTCCATTGTGTCTTCAGCACCTTTGCGAGCAACCAGTTACTGTTACCCACAGGTTTCCAGTTTCAACCTGTCCCAGGGTGAGATGGCCAGGAAAGGGGTTGGAGCTCAACTGCACCTGGCCCAGGTGATGCAGCTCCCAATGGTGAAGGGAATAAGTGTGGGGGTCACGTGACAAGACGCAGCCTGTGACTAGGACCCAGGCCTGCTGAGAGATAGAAGGGCAGCCTGTGCTCAGCCAGGAGAGAGATCCCAAGGGAAGCAGGCATGGGAGGGGCTTGGAGCGTCCTTTAAAGGTCAGGGACAAGCTGGGAAGGGGCCAGGCTGAGCACTAAGGACAAGGCCCTAGGAGGGAAAGACAGGGCAGTATAGGAGATGGGGCAGATAGTCCAGTTGGTTTCGGCTCCCAGGACCAGACACCCAGAGGTGAAGGTGATTGTCGGGGCTTCTGTCCTTCTTCCCCAGTGTAGATTTGATAGTGGAGAAGACTGATGCCGTAAGGGGGAAGTGAGTTACCCCAAGGTCACCCAGTGAGTTTATATCACGAATGCATACTCGGAAGGATCCAATAGAAACATGGACTTTCCAGTCTCTTCTTTCTAGGAGTCCCCAGGGCTAAGGTAAAACCCCTGCGGCCCCTCCCCATTCTGCTCACCTCCAAGATGTGCTGGAGTTTGTCTGTGCTGGGGGGTGCTGTCAGCTGTCAGCAGGATCAAGAGCTCGTCATCCATGTTCTCTGGGCAGGCCTTGCTCAGAGCCTGCCAGCGGAGGGAGACCGGGGGTCAGGAGCCTGCATTAGCACTGCTGTGCCGTTGACCAGGAGCCGGCTGAGGTAAGCGCCCCCTGGCCGGAGCTCGCACCCAGAAAACCTTCCCCAGGTCGAAACCCCCTCCCACACACAAATTCCCTCCCAGACCTCACACCCGGCACCCCAACCCCCTGCCCCAGGTCGGAACCCCCTCCTGTACCCTAAACCCTCCTAGACCCCACACCCCCACCCACACCCCAATCCCCTACCCCAGCCCTGAGCCCCCTCCCGCACCCAAACTCCCTCCCAGAGTCCGCACCCCAACCCTCTGCCCCAGCCCGGATCCCCCTCTGGCACCCCAAACCCCTAATCTCCAGCCCAATCCCAGAGCCCGCATCCCCACCGGAGCCCTCACCCCTCCCTGCACTCCAACCCCCCAGCCCCAGCCCAGTGAAAGTGAGTGAGGGTGTGAGAGCCAGCGACTGAGGGAGGTGGCCTGGGCTGGAGTGAGTGGGGGTGGGGCCTTGGGGAAGGGCATGAAAGGGGTTGGGTCAAGGGCGTTTGGTTTTGTGCAAGTAGAAAGTTGACAACCCTACTTAAGGACCTTTGAAAAGCAGCCTCCTTAGCACCGCTCCTGATACCAGGGGCCAAGGCGTCCCCGGACATGAGAACCACAATAGGCCAGAGCAAAACGCTGCGTTAGAAATCGGAGCTCAGGCTGCCAAGCGAACGATAGCTGACAGACAGGAGATGCAGGTATTAAGGTTGTGCCTTCAGCCAGCAACTGGTGTTCATCCGTTTGCACCACACACACACCTGTAGCCAGGGCCACTATTTCCTTCCCTGCCTGTTTAGCGTCTCTCGGTCCTTCCTGTGCCCATCACCGTGGTGTCTGAGTGGCAAACCAAGGGTTTGACGTGTGCATATGAAACTGCCTGACTGGAAGGACGTGGTTTGGTGTGGATCAGTGACTGCTGGGGCGATTGGTGGCAGAAGGCTCTGAGGGCCTGGCTCATTCCGACCTGGCTCATTCCAATGGCTTCTACAGCTGAGAGCAGCCCAGTCTCCTGCCTGGGTCCGACGCAAACCAGGAAGTACAGGACCACGGTTAATAAGAGCAGCTCAAAAGATCATTTTCGCTGAGCCCAGCCCCGCACAGATTTCCAGCTTAGGTTTGCATTTTCAGCAAAAGTTCTTCTTGATTATTTTCTCCCAACCCCCTTCTGCCTCCATAATAGCCAGCCACCCCGTCAGTCGCATCCTGGGGCGCTCCAGGGACAGCGTGTGTGCGTGTATGTGTATGTCTGTATATATGTGTATGTGTACATGTGCGTATGTATGTGTGTATGTGTATGTGCACATGAGTGTGTGCACATGTGAGTGTGCGTGTGTATGTGTGTACATGTACCCCAGTCAGATGTATACATCTGGATTTCCTTTGAAAGAATTTTCAAATTGAGCTGATCAAGTGCAATGGCAAAGCACCCAATTCCTCTGCCCCCCAACTGCCTTCGCTGCTTTAACGTACAACCTGCTCCGCTGACACCTCTGACTCCTGAAAGCCCTAACGCTCCCGGAGAGCAGGCCGTGCCCTGCCCTGCCCTGGCTGCCCCGGGTGTTACCTCGGAGGGAATCGTTCCAGATTCCAATGGGTGGCAGGTCCAGGGAAGAGCCTTATCTGGGGGGAGGCTGTACCAGACCCGCCCGACCCAGGCAGGCTCCCAGGTACTCTCTGCTCGGGGCTGATAAGGCTCCTTAGCAGTTTCTCTCCAAACAAATTCCAGTTCAAGACACCTGAGAGCTCCACAGCAGGGCAGCATCCCCAGAGCGCAGCAGGGCGGGGTTAGGGGGAGCAGTCGGTAGCAGCACCTGCCCCTCGTTCGGCAGGAGCGAGAAGTGCCAGCCACGTGCTGCCTCCATCCCCAGAGGCCAGGTGAGAGTGAATTCCCACATCCCCGCACGATTGGTTCCGTCACTCTTCTACACTTACATGGATTTCCAGTGTCAATGTTTCTAACATCAGCTTTGCCAGCTCTCCTTACACCTTTGTCTGCTAGAGCAAAAACCTGAAATGCAGCTACCTCCTCCTGCTGGGTGACTATAGACCTTAATGACAGAGCTCGGAACTGCTTCGTCAAGCTGACTAGCTGCAGCCCCTCGGGTTGCCTGCTCGAAGGTGTGCTGGCCAGGCCACAAGTCATTTCTGTGCCTCTTCCCTGCTCCTTCTCAGCATTTGAACATCATTTGACTAGTGTGAACAAGAGTCTATACTGGGGAGAGCCCAGGGTGAGAGAGTCACTAGACTCTTGTCAAGGCTGCTTCCCCACTCTGAACTTTAGGGTACAAATGTGGGGGCCTGCATGAAAACTGCTAAGCTTAACTACCAGCTTAGATCTGGTCCACTGCCACCATTCCCAAGTGGATTCCCTTCCCTGGGAAGCCTTGAGAAACCTTTCACCAATTCCCTGGTGAATACAGATCCAACCCCCTTGGATCTAAAAACAAGGAGAAATTAACCATCCCCCTCCTTCCTCCCACCAACTCCTGGTGGATCAAGATCCAAACCTCTTGGATCTTAAAACAAGGAGAAATCAATCAGGTTCTTAAAAAGAAGGCTTTTAATTAAAGAAAAAAGGTAAAAAACATCTCTGTAAAATCAGGATGGAAAATAACTTTACAGGGTAATCAAACTTAAAGAGCAATAGGCCAGAGCAAAACGCTGCGTTAGAAATCGGATTCAAAGTACAGCAAACAGAGGTAAACACTCTAGTAAAAGGTACATTTACATGTTGAGAAAACAAAGTAAAAACTAACACGCCTTGCCTGGCTGTTTACTTACAAGTTTGAAATCTGAGAGACTTGTTCAGAAAGATGTGGAGAACCTGGATTGATGTCTGGTCCCTCTCAGTCCCAAGAGCGAATGACTTCCCAAACAAAGAGCACAAACAAAAGCCTTCCCCCCACCAAGATTTGAAAGTATCTTGTCCCCTTTTTGGTCCTTTGGGTCAGGTGTCAGCCAGGTTATCCGAGCTTCTTAACCCTTTACAGGTAAAAGGATTTTGGAGTCTCTGGCCAGGAGGGATTTTATAGTACTGTACACAGGAGAGCTGTTACCCTTCCCTTTATAGTTATGACAACTCTGGTTATACAGTGCTCTGTATACATCTGTGAAGCAGGAGTGCTGAAACCCCAGTCACAGACCGGGTCCAGCCCCAGAGAGCGCCAGCCTGGCCCTGGGGGGTGGGGGTGGGAGGGCGACATGGAGAGCAGTTTGGTCCGATGCAGGGCACTGCTGCCAGGTGGCTCATGGGGAGGGGCGGGGGTGGGCTGTGGCGTATGAAGAGTTCAGGTTGTTTTGGAAGGGGAGGGGTAGCCATGTTCAGGGGGGAGTTGGGGTGTGGGTGGGACCCCAAGTTGGGGGGAATGGTGCAGAGGAACCCTGGGTTTGGCAGGGAGCCCCCAGTCAGCAAAACGGCTGAGCGAGCTGGCTGCCCGGGACAGGGTGAGGATGTCCCCGCTTGCAGCGTCATGCTCCAGCCTGGCGAGGGATGGCTGGCTGGGGAGGGCACCAAGCGCAGCCTGCAATGGGCAGAGTGGGGGGTGGGGCTCCCAGCACGGACAGCGGAGATGGGAGGCGGGAAGGGGAGAGGTCAGTGCCCTGGGCAGGGGGATCCCCCGCTCCCCCACTGCAAAACAGCACACCCCCACCTCACCACCAGCAACCGAGATGGAGGGGACAGCTTAGCGCACAGGGGGGAGGGGTCCCTGATACTCCCAACTGCAAAATAGCAACCCCCTCCCCCCGTCTGCACCCCAGATGCTGAGGAGGGAGGAGGAAACCTTCCAGCTGCACCTCAGCGGCTCCCAGCTTCCCTCCCCCTGAAAACATCCCTCTTTCCAATCCTGCTCCCCAAACTCCCCCCTACGCACGCTCTCCATGCAGGCTCTGTCAGGAAGGCCAATTAGACAGGGCCTTGTGTCCTGGGGATGCACTGAAGGGCCATGGTCAGGAGGGGACTGGAAAGATGCAGTTTGGGGGGGGGGGCAATGCCCCTTCACATTCCCCCCCATCTTCACCCCTGCCAGTGGACCAGCCAGGACTACGTCATGGCCCATCTTTGGGCTACAGCCCACGATTTGGAAGCCCTGCCTGAGGGTGAACTGCATCAGGCCCAGCTGACTTGTTCTTTAGCCTGTTCTTTCCCTGTTCGGGGGGGGGGGTGCTCCTGCCCCTGGCTGTTAGCATTTATGGTGTTCATCATCTGCTCACAATGAACTTTGATTGAAGTGACTGAAGCCAAACAGGCAGGAAATGCTCAGAGATGCTCAGAGGACGTCAGCCTGACAGATAAATACACTGCTAGGAGCTGGATTATACCATGTGATGGGTGGAGTTAAAATCTCATTGACACAGCTGTGAGGATGCACTCTTCATTTAAGACAGCTGGAAGCAACAGGTAAGGGGGCCTCGTGTAGAACAAGCCATGATGGCGTGTGCCCAGAAACTAGCCCCAGGTGGGCAGAGGATGCCACCGAGTGTCGTTCTGAGCTGGTGCGTGTGTGACAGAGACAAGCCGGGCAGTGCAGCCAGGACACGGAGGCAGAGCAGGAAAGCCGAGCAGAGCCTGTCAGCATGGTGTGATCTTGGGAGTTGCATAGAGAGCTTTTGGGTCAGGTGCTGGCTAAAGAGGCTTGGAGCTGAGAGCAGGGAGGCTAATCCCTGCTGTTGGTTCCTGCTGTGTTTGGAGAAGCAGGACTCTGTATGTTCCTTGTCAATAAACAAGACATCAAAAGATTACCAGACTCCATTGCCAATTTCTGCTCCCCACTGGAACATCCCCAGGGCCCCAAACTTTGACTAGCCCCTTGGGTTGAAGAGGGACACCAATATCTTTATTGTGTGGTTTCGTTGCACGTCTATCTAATCTCAGTGGTTCATCGGCAACTAATTACTGTTGCAATGTTTTCTCATGTAATAACCATATTTATTAAAAACACAGAGGCCAGGTTTTTGAACCCAAACTCACCACTGCTAATACATGCAGGATTCAGATGTAAAGTCCTGGCTTTGAGACATCCCCCATTTAAATGCTCAATGACAGTTGCTAGAAATCCAGTGTCATGATTCATTGATCACTAATGCCAAGGGGCCGTGGCAGGGCTGGGAGAAGCAGAGGTTAATGTGGGTCTAAAGTCGTAGTGAGTGACATGGCTTCCAGCGAGGCAGAGTGGAAGCGGGGGTCCAGTTATACACACCAATCACACTCTTCGTGTCATTCGAACGCACCGGCGGGGTCGGCTCTCAGCATTTATTCCAGGGGATTTACCGTGCAGAAGCCAACAGGGAAGGGGGTGAGCAGAGTGGAGGCATTGCAGGGACTGCACTGATTAGATGGGGGATGGCGCGCCGTGTCTGATCTAATATTGTCTCCCCTTCTCAGCGGCGCCGGCTCCCAAGGAGGATGGGCTCCTCCTGCCGGACCCAGCACACGTCTGTTGGCTTAACCAGGATGAGGGAAGACCTGCACTCCCCACTCTTACAGAACCCTGCCCAGTAGATGTAGCCTTTCCCATTGAGCAGGACGTTCTGACACTTGTCGTACCACCAGCCTCCATAGCTACTTGCGCAATTCCCACTGGCCTGGTCCTGATCCTTGTCAGTCGTGCTGAACTTCATGTTGTCGTGTATGCCCCCCAGGCCGGAGTGGTAGGTGGTGAGATAGTCCTCGCCGTCCCCAGAGTACCTGCCCAGCCTCAGCGGGTACCCGCTGGGCTCATCCTCGACACTGAAGATATCGTATTCTGCGTAGCGGGTGTTGTTGGATTTGTCCTCCACCACAAAGCGGACCTTGTAGATGTTCTGCCGCGTGAGCAGGGACAGGTACTCGTTGCCCAGCCAGTAATCCTGCTGCACGTTCCCAAAGCCGTACTTGTAGGTGCTCCAGGACTCCTTCCAGGTGATCTCTGTGTTGTAAGAATTTCTCTGCACAACGGTCCAGCCTTTGCCTTCGGTGTCCATGTCACACCACACCACTCGAGGGGGAGAGCCTGCCGGCTGGATGACATGGACCCCGCTGGGGCTGGCCCTGGGAATGTTGCTGCAGTCTTTGGGGAACCCTGAAATGCCACGAACATCAGGTTAAGGGGGCGGGGGGGAGGGGAGGGAGAGAGAGAGCGCGCGCTAGCTAGCTCAATCAAATCAGCCTGGGGTAACTGGAGGCTGGGTTTTTAGAGGCAGGTCCTGTGTATTTCACAATACTACAGCCACAGAATCCGCCCCGGCCATTCCTGGCCACAGAATCCGGCTCCAGATCTTACACTTTCATTTTACCAATAAAATAAAATAAGAATAGTTTCTTGCTCTGCTGGTTTTGAAGAAACCTTGAAGAGATGAATCAAGTGTAAACCAAGGCTCTGTATCCTTCCTGAGTCCGTACTGCTGAAGAAATCGTTTGGGGAGGGTGGGGGAGACGCTGCCAGATCCATCTCAGCGAATGTCAATTATGAAACCCATCAGTGACAATTTAAATGGGAGTTTTCAAAGAGCCTAAGGGAGTTTGACACCCGACTGTGATTGGAATTCAGTGGGATTTAGGCACCCAACTCCCTGTGGCGCCTTTGAAAATTCCAGACATCCTATCGAGGGGCTTGTCTTTGGGGCGGAAATTGTCCCGAACTATCCTGGTAGAATGAAAGCACTGTGGTTATACTGCTCCTCCCCTCCCCAGGGTCATCCCTCGAGCCTGAGCCCCCCAGCTCCCCTACCCCCCAG
The DNA here is from genome assembly GCF_011386835.1 of Chrysemys picta bellii. Classification (NCBI taxonomy): domain Eukaryota; kingdom Metazoa; phylum Chordata; order Testudines; family Emydidae; genus Chrysemys; species Chrysemys picta. The sequence goes on from NW_027054170.1 coordinate 14,632, forward strand.
ACAATCCCCCTGTGTGCCCCACCCCCATAGCTGAGCCGAGGGGGAGGAGCTGCTGAGCTCTGCGGGGGCAGGGGCTCAGGGCTCAGGGCCACCTCTGGAGCTGGTTCGGCCCCTGGCCTGCCTGGGCAAGCCCCTGAGCAGCTCCCAGAGCCGCTGGAGGTGTGGGGAGAAGGGAATGAAAACCCCTGACAAGGAGGAACTGGCTCTCCCTGCTGCCTGGACTCTGGGGGCAAGGCTTCTAGGCATGAGCGAGAGATCCCCAGCTGTTAGCCGGGGCTAGCCCTAGTATAGGAGTTGGTGAGATGGAAGGGTAGAACTCCCAGCCAATTTGGGGGGGGGTGCCTGGTTCCCACACGCTGCCCTGCGGTGGGCACCAGCGCTCTTCAGTCACTGCCGGGGGCTTGGCAGCCGTTACCGGAGAAAGGGATAAAGAAGCTGTGGAAAGCAAACAGCCAGTCGAGCAGCACCTCCCCCACCCCGGCTGGCCCATTCCCAGGCGCTGGAGGCCTCCGAACGGGAGTAGTGGGCTCACTAGCGCAGGCCGGCCTTGCGATCCCTTCGGAGAACTCAGCGTTTCTTTGGGCCCAGCGCTGGCGGGGGGGCGGGAAGGTGCATTCAGTGGATAAGTGGATCTAGGGGTGACCCCGGCATGGGGGAGAGGAGCAGAATCAGGCCCACGATGCCCTGATCTCGGATATGGCAGATGATAGAAGCTCTCCGACGGGTTCTCTACTCACCCCTCTCCACCTTCTTGTGGGCCAGGGCCCCGTTGCCCTGCACGGGGGCTACGCAAAGGAGCGCCATCATGGA
>NW_027054171.1:0-15376 GCF_011386835.1 Chrysemys picta bellii
ATGCCTGTGTGTATGTATGTATGTATATCTGTGTAATTATATGTGTGTGTGTGTAGGTCTTTGTGTCTGTCTGTGTGTGTCTATATATAAATACACACACATTTTATATATAATGAAAGCTAAGCTTCTCACAATCACCTGACTCCAGGAGCTGGGGGCTTAACTCCCACCCACAAAATATCATGAAACTCATGATTAAAATCACAAGAGTGGACACAGTGCTGGACACCTCCCACTAAGAAAAACCCTAAAAACAGAATAAAAGCTGTGTAAATTCAGAAATATTTGTATATGATTCATGGAGGCTAGGTCCATTGATGGCTATTAGCTAAGATGGGCAGGGATTGTGTCCATAGCCTCTGTTTGCCAGACGCTGGGAATGGGTGACAGGGGCTGGATCACTTGATCATTACCTGTTCTGTTCATTCCCTCTGGGGCACCTGGCATTGGCCACTGTCGGAAGACAGGATTCTGGGCTAGATGGACCTTTGGTCTGATCCAGTCTGGCCGTTCTTATGTTAACATCTGAAAGTCCTGCTGGAATAGAAAGGGGCAGTAATTTTAAAAAGAGAGACAAGATGGGGGAAGTAATATCTTTTATTGGACCAACTTCTGTTGGTGGAAGCGACAAGACGTCAAGCGCCACAGAGCTCCTCCGGTCTGGAGAAAACAGGCAATTTAAATTACACTTTCCAGGGCACCTATCGTGTCTTTAACTTGTTTTGCAGGCAGCACAGAACATGCTTTCGGCATTCAGAGATAGAAGGGAAATTCAGAATCCTGGCAATGAGCTTTTCCAAAGCAAAGTGCAAACTTTACCTGATCTACCCTCACGTCCTACATAAAGGTGGGGTTTTTTGCCAGTGGGGAAACTGAGGCACGGGGCATGAGTAACATGAATGAATGAACTAGATTAAAATGGATTGGCAAAAGGATTAGTAGAGGCAGCCAGGCTCAGCAGTGCCGCAGTACGGATCTGGAAAGTCAGCCTTGCGATCTTTTGCCTCATCTCTTCGTCCACACACAGCGTTTCCAAGCAGACACTCGGGACCAGAGATTGTTCAATGGTCCTTTCGCAACCATCTGTGCACAGACCTCCTTGGAGTCTGTAGTCTGAAGTTAAAAGCAATGCCAGGAGACCTCACTGAGCCCTGCATGCTGTCTCCAGAAATTTAATACACGCAATCAGGGCTTTTAAGCTACTATAGCATCCACCGTGGCACTCAGGACAGACTCCAGGAGCAAACCTGGGCATGCAGCCTAGACCTGCGATGGGATTCAAACTCCCCTTAAAGCTCCAAGAGAACCAGCAGCTCAGAAGCAGATGGTTCTGCATCAGCCCCTCTTCTCTCACTTGCCCTGGTCACAATCCCAGGGTCACGTCAGCAGACACCACCACCAGCAGGTCTCACATCACGATAATCAAAGGTGGCACTCCTACCACACACCCCACCGGCCCAAGGCCTGACAGCTCCTTCTGCAATGACAGCTCCTAACACGCAGAACCCCAGGCCTGGTCTGTGCAGAGCTCCTCTCCCCACAATTCTTCCCTGCTGAATTTCAAAGCCTGGGATCGATCCAGGAAGCATGAGCCAAACTCCCCCTGGCTACAAGCCACTCTCATAATAGCCTGCAAAATCGTAAGGGGCCCTTGAAACCCCTTTTGCACCAGTCTAACCCTGTGCTGAGCGATCTGTCCCAACTCAGACTGAGTGCAAACCCTCTGATTTCTTTCCCCGGACCTGGAGAAGAGCTGTGTGTAGTTCAAAACCTTGGACCTTTCTCCAACAGAACTTGGTCCAAGAAAAGAGAATAGCTCACCACCTTGTCACTCCCATAACAGGTGGGAGAGACCAGAGCCAATTTTTCAGACAGGAATTCCAGCCTCCTTTAATGTCCAGGTTGCATAAAGACTGGTCTCCTTTCATTAAAGGACCAGTGGCTTTTTAGATCCCTCAACCACCCTCTTTTCTTTTCCCCACTTATTTTAAACATCAACAACTATAACAATTCTTTGACTTACATGTGCACACTCATTCCTGGCTGGTTTCCAAAGCCCCACCGGCAGAGTGGACAAAAATCTAGGTTTAAAAAAAGAAATCAGATTTTTATTTCATTTGGATTTTTGTATTTAAATTCAATACATCTGTTTGAAAATAAACCTCTGAAATTATGGCACCTTCCTTAAGGCCTAAACTTCCTACAGTCTATTCAAATCATTGACATTAAATTAAAAAAGTGAACATTAAGCAGTATAGGGTTTGCTCCTGAATTTTTAGAGGAAGTGAAATCACTGAACTGGTGGAAGTCACTGTCTGAGCACCTGGAACTAGAGTTTGGGGACGTGCTAAACCCCAACTTTTGACAGCAGTTGCCTCTTTTCCAAGTGCAAGGAGAATATTTTCTTCATTTTTGAAGGGTTAATCAATTTGTCTTCAGGAAAAATAACTCAAATACCTACTGCAAACCAAGATTAAAATCAGTGATTTAAAACAACGTTTCCTGCTTGCTGATTTAAACTATCATCAAAATTGGTGCTTTCAATTGCTTGGATTGAAAATCAATTCACCCTGGACACAGGCCTAAACTGTCATGTGGACAAGTGATTTTGGGAGGCCCAATCCCAGATACTGCCAAGGGACCTGATTTTCAGGAGCGCTGAGTTCCTCCCTCTGAGCCAGGGAGCTCTAGGCCCTAGGGTGACAAGTTGGGCACCTAACCCCCCCCCCCCCCCAAGAGTTTAGGCTACAGAAGCTGGAAATGGAACATGTGCCCAGTACAATTGCAGCTGTTCCTGTCACAAGCCTTTTTTTTGTTTTTTAAATCTAAGTTCACTGGGGCAAAAACTCCCCCCACCCCCCCGCCCAAGCATTAGGTGCTCCCTGGATTCCCTACAACTAGCACCAGCCTTTCCTAACCCCCAGCCAGCCCCAGCCCCAGCCCCAGCCCCAGCCGCTCTCCCCGTGGGTCTGTTCTGCATGGAGGGTAATTACGCTGCAACGCCCCCCTTGGCCCCCTGCCCAACAGGGCTCTTTGCAGCGGGGGGTTACCCGGGCTCTTGTTTCCTTGCAGGGTATTTCTGTCTGCCCCCCCGCCCGCACCTGGGGAACTCCCTGCGGGGTTGGTTTAATGCCTCACAAAACCCACCTCCTGCAAACCGGAGGCTGCCGTCCTCCCAAGCACCCCGCCCTAATCGCCACAACGTGTGTGGGGGGGGTCTGTTTGCTGGGGGTGGGGGGGCCTGGCCCTGACGTAGCCTCTCATGGGTACCTGGTCAGTACCGAGCCGAGCCAGCCTGCCCCAGGCACCCTGCAAACACAGATTCAAACCTCCTTTCAGGGTCACATCCCACCCCCAGAGGACCGACCTCACCCGGCCTCGGCTGCACAGGGCACCTGCCGACCCCACGGGCATTGCAGCAGGCAGCGGGGCGCAGGGTGTCTGCTGCTCTCCTTTCCGGGGGGCTGCGAGCAGGGGCTGCAGGGAACCCGAACCTCCTCTGCCCTCCCTTCGCCTGCAACATACAGCCCTGCCACCTCCCCCGCCCCACAGTTCCCTTCCCCGGGGAAAGGGCGGAGCAACCGGCTACAGAAGCCAAGGTTTTGCACTTGAGCAGGGAGCGTGATTCTGTACTGGGGCAGACAAAGCGTCCAGCCTTGCACTGCTGTGCAAAGCACCCCGCCCGCACCCCGTGCAATGCCAGCCAGACTGCACCTGTGCACCGCCCATGTGCAACGCCAGCCAGCCTGCACCTGTGCACCGCCGCCGTGCAACGCCAGCCAGCCTGCACCTGTGCACCGCCCCCGTGCAACGCCAGCCGGCCTCCAACTCTGCACCACCGCCGTGCAACGCCAGCCAGCCTCCACCTGTGCACCGCCGCTGTGCAACGCCAGCCAGCCTCCACCTGTGCACCGCCACCATGCAACGCCAGCCAGGCTGCACCTGTGCACCACCGCCGTGCAACGCCAGCCAGGCTGCACCTGTGCACCGCCCCCGTGCAACTCCAGCCAGCCTCCACCTCTGCACTGCCCCTCCACGGCCCCCGTGCAACGCCAGCCAGCCTCCACCTGTGCACCGCCCTCATGCAATGCCAGCCAGCCTCCACCTGTGCACCGCCCCTGTGCAACGCCAGCCAGCCTCCACCTGTGCACCGCCGCCATGCAACGCCAGCCAGCCTCCACCTGTACACCGCCGCCGTGCAACGCCAGCCAGGCTGCACCTGTGCACCGCCACCATGCAACGCCAGCCAGGCTGCACCTGTGCACCGCCCCTGTGCAACGCCAGCCAGCCTCCACCTGTGCACCGCCGCCGTGCAACGCCAGCCAGCCTCCACCTGTTCACTGCCACCGTGCAACGCCAGCCAGGCTGCACCTGTGCACCGCCACCATGCAACACCAGCCAGGCTGCACCTGTGCACCGCCCCCGTGCAACTCCAGCCAGCCTCCACCTCTGCACCGCCCCCGTGCAACGCCAGCCAGGCTGCACCTGTGCACAGCCCCCGTGCAACGCCAGCCAGCCTGCACCTGTGCACCGCCCCCGTGCAACGCCAGCCAGCCTGCACCTGTGCACCGCCCCCGTGCAACGCCAGCCAGCCTCCACCTCTGCACCACCCCCGTGCAATGCCAGCCAGCCTGCACCTCTGCACCGCCCCCGTGCAATGCCAGCCAGAATGCACCTGTGCACCGCCAGTGTGCAACGCCAGCCGGCCTCCAACTCTGCACCGCCGCCGTGCAACGCCAGCCAGCCTCCACCTGTGCACCGCCGCTGTGCAACGCCAGCCAGCCTCCACCTGTGCACCGCCCCTCCACAGCCCCCGTGCAATGCTACACAGCCTCCACCTGTGCACCGCCCCTCCACGGGCCTCGTGCAATACTACACAGCCTCTATTTGTGTATTGCTCCTCCATATTCCAGCAATGCCAGCCAGCCTCTGCTTGTGCATTGCCCTTCCACAGCCCCTGTGCAATGCCAACCGGCCTCCACCTGTGCACCGCCCCTCCACGGCCCCCGTGCAATGCCAGCCAGCCTCCACCTGTGCACCGCCCCTCCACGGGCCTCATGCAATGCCAGCCAGCCTCCACCTGTGCACCGCCCCTCCACAGCCCCCGTGCAATGCTACACAGCCTCCACCTGTGCACCGCCCCTCCACGGGCCTCGTGCAATACTACACAGCCTCTATTTGTGTATTCCTCCTCCATATTCCAGCAGTGCCAGCCAGCCTCTGCTTGTGCATTGCCCTTCCACAGCCCCTGTGCAATGCCAACCGGCCTCCACCTGTGCACCGCCCCTCCACGGGCCTCGTGCAATACTACACAACCTCTATTTGTGCATTGCTCCTCCAAATCCCAGCAATGCCAGCCAGCCTCTGCTTCTGCACTGCCTCTCCACAGCCCCCGTGCAATGCCAGCCAGCCTGCACCTCTGCACCGCCCCGTTGCAATGCCAGCCAGAATGCACCTGTGCACCGCCAGTGTGCAACGCCAGCCGGCCTCCAACTCTGCACCGCCGCCGTGCAACGCCAGCCAGCCTCCACCTGTGCACCGCCGCTGTGCAACGCCAGCCAGGCTGCACCTGTGCACTGCCCCCGTGCAACTCCAGCCAGCCTCCACCTCTGCACTGCCCCTCCACGGCCCCTGTGCAATGCCAGCCAGCCTCCACCTGTGCACCGCCCTCGTGCAACGCCAGCCAGCCTCCACCTGTGCACCGCCCCTGTGCAACGCCAGCCAGCCTCCACCTGTGCACCGCCGCCGTGCAATGCCAGCCAGCCTCCACCTGTGCACCGCCGCCGTGCAACGCCAGCCAGGCTGCACCTGTGCACCACCGCCGTGCAACGCCAGCCAGGCTGCACCTGTGCACCGCCCCCGTGCAACGCCAGCCAGCCTGCACCTGTGCACCGCCCCCGTGCAACGCCAGCCAGCCTCCACCTCTGCACCACCCCCGTGCAATGCCAGCCAGCCTGCACCTCTGCACCGCCCCCGTGCAATGCCAGCCAGAATGCACCTGTGCACCGCCAGTGTGCAACGCCAGCCGGCCTCCAACTCTGCACCGCCGCCGTGCAACGCCAGCCAGCCTCCACCTGTGCACCGCCGCTGTGCAACGCCAGCCAGCCTCCACCTGTGCACCGCCCCTCCACAGCCCCCGTGCAATGCTACACAGCCTCCACCTGTGCACCGCCCCTCCACGGGCCTCGTGCAATACTACACAGCCTCTATTTGTGTATTGCTCCTCCATATTCCAGCAATGCCAGCCAGCCTCTGCTTGTGCATTGCCCTTCCACAGCCCCTGTGCAATGCCAACCGGCCTCCACCTGTGCACCGCCCCTCCACGGCCCCCGTGCAATGCCAGCCAGCCTCCACCTGTGCACCGCCCCTCCACGGGCCTCATGCAATGCCAGCCAGCCTCCACCTGTGCACCGCCCCTCCACAGCCCCCGTGCAATGCTACACAGCCTCCACCTGTGCACCGCCCCTCCACGGGCCTCGTGCAATACTACACAGCCTCTATTTGTGTATTCCTCCTCCATATTCCAGCAGTGCCAGCCAGCCTCTGCTTGTGCATTGCCCTTCCACAGCCCCTGTGCAATGCCAACCGGCCTCCACCTGTGCACCGCCCCTCCACGGGCCTCGTGCAATACTACACAACCTCTATTTGTGCATTGCTCCTCCAAATCCCAGCAATGCCAGCCAGCCTCTGCTTCTGCACTGCCTCTCCACAGCCCCCGTGCAATGCCAGCCAGCCTGCACCTCTGCACCGCCCCGTTGCAATGCCAGCCAGAATGCACCTGTGCACCGCCAGTGTGCAACGCCAGCCGGCCTCCAACTCTGCACCGCCGCCGTGCAACGCCAGCCAGCCTCCACCTGTGCACCGCCGCTGTGCAACGCCAGCCAGGCTGCACCTGTGCACTGCCCCCGTGCAACTCCAGCCAGCCTCCACCTCTGCACTGCCCCTCCACGGCCCCTGTGCAATGCCAGCCAGCCTCCACCTGTGCACCGCCCTCGTGCAACGCCAGCCAGCCTCCACCTGTGCACCGCCCCTGTGCAACGCCAGCCAGCCTCCACCTGTGCACCGCCGCCGTGCAATGCCAGCCAGCCTCCACCTGTGCACCGCCGCCGTGCAACGCCAGCCAGGCTGCACCTGTGCACCACCGCCGTGCAACGCCAGCCAGGCTGCACCTGTGCACCGCCCCCATGCAACTCCAGCCAGCCTCCACCTCTGCACTGTCCCTCCACAGCCTCCGTGCAATGCCAGCCAGCCTCTGTCTGTGCCTCTACTCCCCCATGCAATGCTCCCCACTGTCGGTCCGTGCATTGCCCGTCCACGGCCCCCGTGCCATGCCAGCTTCTGTCCATGCGCTGCCCCGTCACTGACCATACAAAACACGAGGTGCCCGCGCATCACCTCCCCCAGGAAATAGCAGCACCCCACGGGGAGACTGCACTAGACACAGTCAGGCTCACCTGAACGGCCACAAGCCCCGGCAGCTTTGCAAAGCAGGAAGTGTTAGCAGTTCCCAGGACAAGCAGCAGGGGCTGCACGTCTCCTACTGCAGGGAGCCCTGGGCAGGGAGCCCTTGCATGTGGCTCTACCCTCTGTTTGCACTGGCCCTCCGCAGTCCTCAGGCCAGCCCTGGGCAGAGTGGGGCCACCGCAGTTGAGTGGAGTTAGTTGATTGCAGGAGAGGAAGGCATCTGTTTGCAACTCCCCCACCCCAGCTCTGGTCAGAGCAGCTGTAGTTAGTTTTATGTTCAGCCCCTAGCTGCACATGGATTTTCATCCATAGCTCTCAGAACACTTCACAAAGGACGACAGTATCATTATTCCCATTCTACATATGGAGAAACTGAGGCACAGAGAATGGAACTCCATGCTTAAGGTCAGCCAGCAGGACACTGCGGGCGCCAGGAACAGTCATAGGGTTGCCAACCCTTCCGGATTGACGGGAGTCTCCCGGAATCGGCCTCGATCTCCCGGTGGCTATTGAAAGCAATCCGGGAGATTTTAATAGGTCGCTAAAAGTCCTGGGGGCTAAGGCAGGCTGCTCCCTACCTGCTCTGGCTCAGAACGGCTCCTGGAAGCGAGAGGCACATCCCTCTGGCTCCTAGGCACAGGGGCAGCCAGGGAGCTCCACGCGCTGCTCCCGCCCCAAGCACTGACTCGGCAGCTCCCACTGGCCGGGAACATACTGGTCATCTTTGCTTTTCAGCTCCTGCAGGAGAAGAGCAGACACTGAACTGATAAACGCTGCTCTGCAGAGCTTCAGCACAAGGCAGAGAACCTAACAATCAATATCCTGCATCTGCCCCTTCCTCACTAGGTCAGAGCCTCACAACAGATTCTCAATATACAGGAAGGAACCGAATGCGCCCGAGGCATGTGTGTCACCTGCAGGGCAGCTCTACGCAGGCAATCATCTCGAAGAATCATTGTTACCACCATGAGGCCCAGTTCTTCACAATGGGTTCTAGCTTTGCTACACCCTTAGTGTGATGAGCGAGTACCACACACCATGGTTGGTACTTGGAAGCTCAGTATAGTGCGTGTTTGCCTGGCTTTAGCTGCAGAGTTGGAAGTCGGAGGCTGTTTTGAGGAACTCCTAAAGGTGAATAGGTAGAAGAAGCTGGTGCTTCAGAAGCAACATTTTTCATGAGCTTATGGTTGTAGATCTGCCTGGCACATGGACATGTTTTTCAAACATTAGTTCTCGCTATGTCAAAACACAAAGGTCCATTGGTTTACTCTGGGCTGTGACATCACTGGCTACCCGACTAGGAATCCAGAGCCCGGTTCAGGGTTTGGGGGGGCAGGTCGGGGGGCACCCGGTTCGGCCCGGTGCAGGGTTCGGTTCGGGGAGCCCGGTTCGGCCCGGTTCAGGGTTCGGGAGGGCTGTTGGGGGGGCCCGGTTCGGCCCGGTTCAGGGGCCCGGTTCAGGGGGCAGTTGGGAGGGCCCAGTTCAGCCCAGTTCAGGGGGGCGGTTTGGGGGGCACCCGGTTCGGCCCGGTTCAGGGTTCGGGGGACGGTTGCGGGGGGCCCGGTTTGGCCTAGTTCAGGGTTCGGGGGGGCGGTTGGGGGGGGGCGGTTCGGCCCGGTTCAGGGTTCGGGGGGGGCGGTTCGGGGGGCCCGGTTCAGGGTTCGGGGGGGCGGTTGGGGGGGCCCGGTTCGGCCCGGTTCAGGGTCTGGGGGGGTCCCGGCCCCCCGCTCTCACCAGCGCTTGGCCTCCGGCCGGGCCGCAATCCGCTCCTCCTGCTCCTCCCAGTTCAGCGATGGGCGCCGCAGCTCCCCCGGCCCCTTGGGCTCCCCCTCGCCCAGCGCCGCCCGGCTCATGCCGCCCCCAGCCCAGCCGGGCCCGGCCCCAGTGTCGCTAAGCAACGCGGCGCGCGGCGTCGGGGGCGGAGCGCAAGCTCCGGCGGGGAGTACGCTCGGGCCCCGCCCCCTGCGAACTCGCGAGCTCCGGCTCCGCCCCCTGCAAACCTGCGCTCGGGCTCTGCCCCCTGCAAAACCGCGCTCGGGCCCCGCCCCCTGCGAACCCCCACGCTCCGGCCCCGCCCCCTGGGAACCCGCGCTCCATCCCCGTCCCCTGCAAATCCGCGCTCCGGCCCCGCCTCCTGAGAACCCGTCCCTAGCTCTGTGCGTCTGCCCCGTCCGCCCTGCAAATCCCTCCCGGCCTCGCTGCAGCTCCGGGAGCCTGCCCCCCTCCCTGCTCCTTGCACCTCCGCCCCTACCCCTCTCAGGGAGCCTCCCTGCGTCTCCCTGCACCTGCCCTAGGGGTCCAGGGTCCTATCCTGCCCCCCCCTCCCCGCCCATAGGCTCCCTGCACAGCCCCAGGCTCCCTGTCCTACCCTCCCCCGCTGCAGCTCCCTGACCTTCCCTCTACCCCTGCTCTGGGCATCAGCCTCCCTGCACCTGCCCTAGGGGTCCAGGTTCCACATCACTGTCCTGCCCAGTGCCCGCCCAGCATCGCTGCTCACAATCAACCCCTCTCCATCCTGCTTCCAGCCTCATCGTTTTTCTGGTGTCTATCGGGACCACCTGCTATTTTACGTCTATCCAGAAGCCCTGTGGGGTGTCCTTATGTTAGGCCCAAAAACCGAAAAACATGTTTATCTCGGCTTCTGCTTGTTATCCCAGTAAACATGCTTATCTCAGTTCTCACTGTCGTTTCCCATGCATGAAGCTGCACGTATACAGGATGTATAGAAGATATATGGAAAAGGGGAGGGGGTTGGACGGACCCTGGGAAAGGAATGTGAAGGACGGGAAGCTAAACAAATGTATCCTGATTACTACTAGAACTGAATTTAAACAATGCATAGGTTAGCAGAATTTAGACACGCTAAGTTGTTTGTCTCTCTGTATAAAAGAAGCCCAGTTGTGCTTGTAAGGTGTGTTCCTCCCTCTGGCATGAGTCGAGGGGGACACCCGCTCAGCTGACTGATCAATAAAGAACTTGAAGCCGTCTTCTAGACTCCCGTGCCTCCTTGGGGTAATTGGGCAGCTCCAGGGGGGAAACGAGCCCATTTGGCTAACAAATGGCGACCACGAAGGGACTTCTCTCCCTGTAGAGGGCACTGACCGACGGCCGAGGGCGATTCCGAGGAGTGGCCACCTCGAGCTGTTGCTTTGCTCGGGCCTCGGATTGTCACAATCGGCCGGGGCGGCTGCGTCCTCTCTGAAGAGAACTCTGAAGGACACGGAAGCAAGACGGCTTCAGAAGGAGGGGAAGTCTGACTGCCGGACGCGGCCACTTCGGGCGGTAAGTGCGTTTACCTCCTGGGTTTGAGGAATAACGCCCCCGAGGTGTGGGTTGGACAGTGGAAATCCCCTAGGCAGCCTGTATACGGGAAGGTATGTTAACATTATTGTAGCTTTGTAAATGTCTTGTTGTTGTGTTTTTGGTTAAAGGGTAAGCAAATAACGGCCAATGAGTAACGTAACTAACTCCACAAGTCCATGAGCCGTTTTTAACAATTATTGGGACTTGGAGCAACCTCAGGGATTACTCTTGTTTCTGGGAGGGGTAATCTTGTTTCTCCTCTTAATGGTGTGTTGGAAACCGAGATTGTAACTGATTAAAGGATCTGTGTGAAAGATGAATGAGTGCTGCTGACAGGTCTGAGGCATAAGCTGACTTCAGCCGCCCCAAGACTCCTGCGAGGGGAAACCCGGTGACCAGGATATCTTGATTGCAAGGGGGGTCAGCCGAACCTCGTGACTCAGCGAATATCTGAGTTAGAACTAGATCTATACCTCTTTCCCCTCTTGATATCTCTGTCTCGGAAAACTCTGGGTAAAGCATAATGGGGTCCGGACAAAGCACCTTCTCCTGGACACCCCTGGGATGTATGCTGGATAACTGGAAGGCGTTTAGACGCCAGGCTAATTATGGAATTGTATTATGTAAAGACAAGCTTGTAAAATTCTGTACTCTTGAATGGATGACATTCGGGGTGGAATGGCCCGAGGGAGGGACGCTCAAACCAGGGGTTGTACAAGCAGTACATAGCATTGTGACCTGGGATGGGCATTGGGACCAATATCCCTATATAGATATTTGGCAGGACCTTGTGGCCAATTATCCCCCATGGTTGCAAAAATGTAGATCACAAACTATTAAAACCTTAATGGCCCGTGCCCCTGTTAGGAAACCCTGTTTCCCTGTTAAGAAATTTTGTCTGCGGGCTGTGATTCCCTCTGCCCTTGAGGGTAATCTCACTATGGTATATGTTCCCTTTACCACTAGTGATCTATATAATTGGAAGTAACAGAATCCCCCATTCTCGGAAGAAAGGGGCCCACGTTTTAGCCATGGCCCAAAGGAAAGGATATGAAGAAAGGGGGGACAAAGTTAAGGGACGGCCAGGGCCACCGGGGAAGGGGCGGGGCCCCTGCCTGGGTCGAAATCAGTGCGCTATCTGTAGGAAAGAGGGGCACTGGAAGAATGAATGCCCCCGGTGACAGGCCATGGGAAAGGAACGTAAAGATAAAACCCCGTCCCTTCCTATCCTCTACAACAGTACAGGACGTTCAGGGGAGGAGTCTTCCCCATAGGGGGGTCGGGGAACCCAGCGGCCCCTCCTGACAGCACAAGCTGCCAGCCTGGATCCCACAGTAAAAATTAAAGTGGAGGGCCGCCCAATTGAAGCCCTTATTGATACTGGGGCCACTCTTAGTTTGCTCCCCCTTAATAAGGCTCCCCGAGATAGAGCTCGGGGACGTGCCATAGTCCAGGGGATAGAGGGACAAACTACAGCTTTGGAAAAAACTTTGCCTCTCCTAGTAAAAATAGGGGACCGTCAAATTTCCCATCAGTTTGTTTGCAGTCCCTCCTGCCCCATAGCGCTGCTCGGACGAGATATCCTCACTAAATTACAGGCGGAGATCTCATTCGATAACGGGACAATGGAAGTCAGAATCCCTAAGCAACAAGCCTCTAATTACCAGATGGCTCTCATAAATGCTAGAGATCACTCCCTGGAATGTAAGGGAAGTGATGGAAGCCAGCTGGGGTGTGTGTGTGTGTGTAAATCCCAAGGTCTGGGCAAAGGAAGGAGGCGTGGCCCGAGCCAGGAATGCTACACCAGTGCATATTTCCCTTAAGGAGGGAAGCAGCCCAGTCCGAATTCGACAATACCCCCTTAAGCTAACCACTCGGATCGGGTTAAAACCCCTGATTCAAAAGTTTTTGCAGTGCGGGTGGTTAAAGGAAGACACGTCCCCATACAATACTCCAATAATGGGGGTGCCTAAGCCTAATGGGCAGTATCGGTTGGTCCAGGACCTAAGACAAATTAACAAGTTAATAGCAGAGACTGTTTGCCTTTGAGTGGGAGGACCCAGATACCCACTACAAAGCTCAATAACTTTGGACCGTTGTCCCACAAGGACTTACCTGTGCACCCGAGATTTTTGGCAGCCAGTTAAAAAGGGACCTCACCCCATTCCTGGCTAAACACCCTTCATGTAACATAGTTCAGTGCTGCGATGATCTGCTCTTGAGTACTGAAACAGAGACAGTCTGCAAGGAGCAAACTGTAGAGCTCCTCAATCACCTTGGGGTACAGGGATATAAAGTATCAAAGGAAAAAGCTCAGTTGGTTAAGCAGCAGGTCACCTTCCTTGGATACCACCTCTGCCAAGGGAGTCGCAGTTTGTGTAAAAAAAAAAAAGAATCCAGGTTATACTTAACAGCCCTCAATCCCGGAACCCCTGAGAATTAAGGGCTTTTCTGGGACTGACTGGCTTCTGTCGACTCTGGATCCCTGACTATGGGGGAAAAGCCAGACCACTATATGAGTCTTTGACTAAAGAAGGTCTACTCCACTAGAAATGGACCAGGGAAATGGAAAAAGCATTTCGAGAGCTTAAAGAAGGCTTGGTTCAGCCTCCCGCTTTAGCCCTCACAGACTCCCGGAAACCATTCACCCTATACGTTCCTGAAAGAGGAGGGGTGGCAGCTGGAGTCCTGTGCCAAAGGTCAGGGCCAACCTGGCGACCCATTGGATACTATTCGAAGGTCTTGGACCCTGTCGCCAAGGGGTGGCCTGCCTGTTTATGGGCCGTTGCAGCAACCGCTCTCCTTGTACAGGAGGCTGAAAAGTTTACCCTGGGGGGGGGGACACTGAGGTTGTGGTTCCCCACGGGATGCCTCAAATACTGGGGACAGGCGCTGGGGAAAAGCATCTAAATCCCAGTCGACATACCAGATATGAGGTAGGGCCCTTGCTAGCCCCTAACTTAACCTTTAGAACAGTTAGTTCCCTCAACCTAGCTACCCTATTGCCTGACCCTTGGGTTTCCTATGAGACCAGCCCCACTCATGACTGTATTGAAGTCTTGCAACAGGTATCCCAGGCACTCGGTATACAATGGAAGTTGCATACACCCTGGAGGCCGCAAAGCACGGGACAGGTGGAAAGAATGAATAGAACTCTCAAGGATACCCTCACTAAACTATGCACAGAGTCTAGTTTAAAGTGGCTTGATGCGTTACCACTCGCCCTTACCCGCATTCGAAGGGCCCCACGTAAGGGTCTTAAGCTTTCACCATTATCCTGGGGTTCCGGGAGGATGTAAACTGGGAAATGGGGAAGGACTCCTTATGGAAACAGGTCTCTGGGTTGCAGTCTGTTTTGTTACAGCTGCATCGACGCGGTGCCCTTTCAGGCCCTTTCCTTGGACCAGCCCGTGTACCCGTTCCAGATCGGTGATCAGGTCCTCGTCAAGAAGTGGAAGCGTGACCCCCTTACACCACGGTGGGACGGCCAGCACACTGTCTCGCTCATCAGCCAAGCTGCAGTCAAAGTTCTTGGGAGTGACAAATGGACACACTATACGCGGGTAAGGCGGTTTCTGAATCCTAACCCGGAGACTGAACTAGCGGAAGAGGACACCAGCCCTCTGCCCGCCCCGGCTCCGGACGCCCGGGGTGGCACAGGTGAAGACTCCACCTGGGAGTATCAGTACTTGGACGGACTAAAGGGACTGTTTAGAAAAAGATAATGAAATTATTGTTAATATCTTTGTTTATGTGCTTCCACCACTATTATGGTTGGGAAAATAGGTTTTTACAGCTGGGGGAGACAATAGCAAAATCCACTAACCTCAGTAACTGTTGGGTGTGCGGAGGCCCAGGGGAGTTAAATGAATGGCCTTGGGTAGCCCAGCCGGTACAGCCCAAATGGTGGCTCAGCAATTTGAGTATAATCCACGATGGAACGGGGGTTTGGACTGAGGATAGTAGCCCCTGGCGACTGTATTCTTCTGGAATGGGTATTCTCTGCCTTAATCGGACAAGGCGGGGAGTGTACTTGGGAGAAAGCAAGTGTGATTGGACTCTATCCCCAGGGTTTGATTGCTGGGACCCTTATTGTCATCTGTATGACTGCTCTAAATATCAGCGGCAATGGAACCAGACCCATGTGAGGCTCACCAATAAATGGGTAAAATGCTCCAAACAATACTACCCTACGGCCGAAGGTTGCAGGGCGGTAGGACAGGATGGGTTCTTTGACGCCCTATTCACAAGCTGCCAGGTAGACAATACCACTAGCAAGGACCACATGGTACAGTGGTTTCAAATGGGCATGGCAGAATAAGAATGGAACTCGAGTATGGGGTTTTAAACAATTCTGGTCTAGCACCAATCAGCCAAAATGAGGCTGCGATTGTGTCTGGAAAGCAGGAGCTGGGGCGTGGAGATGTGATTATTGCAGTTCAGCTAATGGAATGGTAGGGGGACCTTTAGGGCCAGGTAATCCTTTATATTTTGACCATCTAAAGGACGATGAGAATGAGGAAACCTGGAATGGCCCCTTTGCTAATGGAACCTGGGCTCTAAAGGGCCATTATTGGATCTGCGGGTCCTATGCCTACTGAAGATTGCC
>NW_027054172.1:0-15356 GCF_011386835.1 Chrysemys picta bellii
GAAAGTGATCAGCCTAACTTAATTGCCTTCTATGATGAGATAACTGGGTCTGTGGATGAGGGGAACGCAGTGGACATGTTATTCCTTGACTTTAGCAAAGCTTTTGATACGGTCTCCCACAGTATTCTTGCCAGCAAGTTAAAGAAGTATGGGCTGGATGAATGGACTATAAGATGGATGGAAAGCTGGCCAAATCTTCGGGCTCAACGGGTAGTGATCAATGGCTCCATGTCTAATTGGCAGCCGGTTTCAAGCGGAGTGCCCCAAGGGTCGGTCCTGGGGCCGGTTTTGTTCAATATCTTCATTAATGATCTGGAGGATGGCATGGACTGCACTCTCAGCAAGTTTGCAGATGACACTAAACTGGGAGGAGTGGTAGATGTGCTGGAGGGTAGGGATAGGATACAGAGGGACCTAGACAAATTAGAGGCTTGGGCCGAAAGAAATCTGATAAGGTTCAACAAGGACAAAGGCAGAGTCCTGCACTTAGGACGGAAGAATCCCATGCACTGCTACAGACTAAGGACAGAGTGGCTAGGCAGCAGTTCTGCAGAAAAGGACCTAGGGGTTACAGTGGATGAGAAGCTGGATATGAGTCAACAGTGTGCCCTTGTTGCCAAGAAGGCTAATGGCATTTTAGGCTGTATAAGTAGGGGCATTGCCAGCAGATTGAGGGACATGATCATTCCCCTCTATTGGACATTGGTGAGGCCTCATCTGGAGTACTGGCTAGTTTTGGGCCCCACACTACAAGAAGGATGTGGAAAAATTGGAAAGAGTCCAGCAGAGGGCAACAAAAATGATTAGGGGACTGGAGTACATGACTTATGAGGAGAGGCTGAGGGAACCGGGATTGTTTAGTCTGCAGAAGAGAGGAATGAAGGGGGATTTGATAGCTGCTTTCAACTACCTGAAAGGGGGTTTCAAAGGGGATGGATCTAGACTGTTCTCAGCGGTAGCAGATGACAGAACAAGGAGTGATGGTCTCAAGTTGCAGTGTGGGAGGTTTAGGTTGGATATTAGGAAAAAAACATTTCAGTAGGATGGTGGTGAACCACTGGAACGGGTTACCTAGGGAGGTGGTGGAATCTCCTTCCTTAGAGGTTTTTAAGGCCTGGCTGGGATGATTCAGTTGGGGATTGGTCCTGCTTTGAGCTGGGGGTTGGACTAGATGACCTCCTGAGATCCCTTCCAACCCTGATATTCTATGATTCTATGATTCCAGCTGTTGTTTCTTTCCCCTGTAGATTAAAAAGCCCTTTAGTAGCCAGTATTTTCTCCCAGTGAATGTCCTCATGCATCCCTATCCATCACCTTTCTCTCTTATTGATAAGATAAAGAGATTGAATTCCCTGCTCTAACCACCAGACCTCACTCCCTTCCCAGAGTTGTCTATAGAAGCCAAGAGTCCTCACACCCAGCCCCTCTGCTCTAACCCACTAGAACACACTCCCCACCCACAGCCAGGATTAGAACCCAGGAATCCTGGCTCCTAGACCCCCTGCTTTAACTCACTAGACCCCATTGTTACATCCAGACCACTGGGGGGTTGAGTCTCCCCTGCCTTGCAACCTCAGGTGCCATACAATGCCTTGCTGAAGTACTCCCACCAGGCTCGCTCACAAACCGCCTTCCAGCATGCAAACCACACTCTGTCTCATTAGCCTGGGTTATACTGGCAGGGTGACCCCAGCACATCCCCAGTCCCAGATCTTTCCCCAGAAATGTATGTCTTGTCCTGCCCAGGATTGGATAAAACAGTAAAACATGATTATTAACTACAATGAGACAAATTTCAAGAGACTATGAGCAATGAAGCATCAAAGTCAGAAATTGTTCCAAGAAAAATGAAGATAAAATGCTTCCTAGTATCTGCTTAAGAAACTACTGGAGTTGCAAAACAAACTTTCTCACCCTGTACTCCAGCAGATCACATCAGGACTCCTCCCCCAGAGTCTAACAGCTGTTTCCTTTGTCTTCTCAGATCCAGACAATGAGGTGGACAGGGAGAGAGAGAGAGAAGTGTCCTGGGGTGTTTGTCCTTCCTTTTGATAGTTTCAGTCCCTCTCTTGAACAATGTTTCTAGTTGAGACCCAGGAGCCAAAGAGTCTCTGTGAAAGGATTTTCCCTACTGGTTTTTTCACTGGTTTGAACTTCCTCTGTTTTCTCTCTTGTCAGGGTTCCTTCCCCACTCTAAACTCAAAACACTAAACTCTAAACACTTCTGTAAAATCAGGATGGAAGATAGCTTTACAGGGTAACAAAAAGATTCAAAACACAGAGGATTTCCCCTCTAGGCAAAACTTTAAAGGCCACGTCTACACTACCAGCCGAATTGGCGGGTAGTAATCGATCTATCGGGGATCGATTTATCGCGTCTCGTCTAGATGCGATAAATCGATCCCCAAATCGACGCCCGTACTCCACCTCGGCAGGAGGAGTAAGCGAAGTCGACGGGGGAGCCGCGGCAAGGTAAGTCGAACTAAGATACTTTGACTTCAGCTATGTGAATAGCGTTGCTGAAGTTGCGTATCTTAGATCGATCCCCCACCCCAGTGTAGACCAGCCCATAGTTACAAAAACAGAGATAAACCTCCTTCTTACCACAGGGAAAATTCACAAGCTAAAACAAAAGATACTCTAACACATTTCTTTGCTATTATTTACTATTTCTGCAATACTAGATGCTTAGTCCAGATATGCTTAAGGAGATGTATTTTTCCAGCCCTGGTTCCTTGCTGACTCGAAGAGAACAACACAAAGACACAAACAAAAACCTTTCCCCACAGATTTGAAAGTATTTTCTCCCCTTACTGGTCCTTTTGGTCAGGTGCCAACCAGGTTATCTGAGCTTCTCAACCCCTCACAGGTAAAAGAGGAATTAACCCTTTACAGGGTAAAGAGGGATTTTATGCTACCCTTAGCTGTATGTTTATGACACTCCCTGCTTGATGATTCTGTTTACTGCTTAAATGCAAATTAAGGCAAGCACGCGTTCCTTCCTTTGGTTGGGACAGACCTACCTGGGCAGGGCTGGGGTTTGGAGCATGTGTTAATCTTGTAATGTCATATACAGCGGTGCCACACATAGTTTACCAGGACAATAATGACCAGAAAAGTATGAAAACAACAAGGAGTCTGGTGGCACCTTAAAGACTAAAAGATTTATTTGGGCATAAGCTTTCGTGAGTAAAAACCTCACTTCTTCGGATGCATAGAGTGAAAGTTACAGATGCAGGAATTATATACCGACACAGGGAGAGCAGGGAGTTACTTCGCAAGTGGAGAACCAGTGTTGACAGGGCCAATTCAATCAGGGTGGATGTAGTCCACTCCCAATAATAGATGAGGAGGTGTCAATTCCAGGAAAGAAAAAGCTGCTTCTGTAATGAGCCAGCCACTCCCAGTCCCTATTCAAGCCCAGATTAATGATGTTAAATTTGCAAATGAATTTTAGTTCTGCTGTTTCTCTTTGAAGTCTGTTTCTGAAGTTTTTTTGTTCAATGATAGTGACTTTTAAATCTGTAATAGAATGACCAGGGAGATTTAAATGTTCTCTTACTGGCTTATGTATGTTACCATTCCTGATGTCCGATTTGTGTCCATTTATTCTTTTGCGGAGGGACTGTCCGGTTTGGCCAATGTACATGGCAGAGGGGCATTGCTGGCACATGATGGCATATATAACATTAGTGGATGTGCAGGTGAGTGAGCCCTTGATGGTGTGGCTGATGTGGTTGGGTCCTCTGATGGTGTCGCCAGAGTAGATATGGGGACAGAGTAGGCAACGAGGTTTGCTATAGGGATTGGTTCCTGGATTGGTGTTTCTGTGGTATGGTGTGTAGTTGCTGGTGAGTATTTGCTTCAGGTTGGGGGGTTGTCTGTAAGCGAGGACTGGCCTGCCTCTCAAGGTCTGTGAGAGTGAGGGATCATTTTCCAGGATAGGTTGTAGATCGTGGATAATGTGCTGGAGAGGTTTTAGCTGGGGGCTGTATGTGATGGCCAGTGGTGTTCTGTTATTGTCCTTGTTGGGCCTGTCCTGTAGTAGGTGATTTCTGGGTACCCGTCTTGCTCTGTCAATCTGTTTCCTCACTTCCCCAGGTGGGTATTGTAGTTTTACGAATGCTTGATAAAGATCTTGTAGGTGTTTCTGTCTGAGGGGTTGGAGCAAATTCGGTTGTATCTTAGGGCTTGGCTGTAGACAATGGATCGTGTGATGTGTCTTGGATGGAAGCTGGAGGCATGTAGGTACGTATAGTGGTCAGTAGGTTTCCGGTATAGGGTGGTGTTTATGTGGCCATCACTTATTTGCACTGTAGTGTCCAGGAAGTGGATCTTTTGTGTGGACTGGTCCAGGCTGAGGTTGATGGTGGGGTGGAAATTGTTGAAGTCCACCTGGACTATGCTTTGTACGAAGATTATTACAATAATGTTTAGGGCGTGAATACAGGGGTGTATTATATCATACACCCTCCCCTCCCAGCAGGGCCGGCTCTGGCTTTTTTGCCGCCTGGCGGGGAGCACAGCAGGGGAGGGCACCGGGAGAGGGCGGTGAGCCCGCCGCGGCTCCGCTCTCCCCGGCGGCCGGAGTGCCGGGGGGAGGGTGGCGAGCCCAGCTGGGGCCCCGCTCTCGCCAGCTGGCTGGTGTGCCGGGGGGAGGGCGGCGAGCGCGCCGCGGCTCCGCTCTCCCCGACCGGCCGGAGCGCCGGGAGGAGGGCAGTGAGCCCAGCTGGGGCCCCGCTCTCCCCGACCGGCCAGAGCGCTGGGGGAGGGCGGCGAGCCCGGCCGCGGCCCCGCTCTCCCCGGGTGAGCACCGCCACCCTCCAGGTGCTGCTCCAAGCACATGCTTGGAGGGTTGGTGCCTGGAGCCCGCCCTGCCTCCCAGAGCCAGGATAAAATCCAGGAATCCTGGATCCTAGCCACTTGCTGTAACCCACTGGATCCCACTTCCCTTCCCGAGCTAGGATAGAACCCAGGAGTCCTGGCTCCCAATACTCCTTGTGTGATCACTGGACTAGTACCTCTAGCTGATGTGCACACATGACAATAGAGAATTTTCGACAGTCAAAAAACACAGTCAATGTCTGAGAAATAGCTCATTGGCACCAGCTGGGGATCTGGCCAATGAACTCTAATGTTGCTATGGCTGATTGACACTAGCTCCACTGAAGTTAATGGATCAGATTCCCAGCCAATCTACAAGAAGGCCATATTGGTTAAAAACCTGAACTGGTTTAGAGGGAAAGTGAAGGCATCTATAGTAGGAATGGAAGAAAGGGAAACTGATAGTAATAAATATAAAACAGAAGCTAGGAATTATAGAAAATTGATAAGAGAAGCAAAAGGAACACAAGGAGAAATCTATGGCCAGCAGCGTTAAGGACAATAAGAAGGAGGTTTTTAACTATATTAGGAACAAAAAGAATCCTGACAATGTTATTGGGCCATTACTAGATTGAAATGGTAGAATTATCAATAATAATGCAGAAAAGTCTGAAGTGTTCAATAAATATTTCTGTTCTGTATATATACAGATGATGTAGTCTCCTCATATGATGATGATAACACTCTTTCCTTTTCACTAGTATCTCTGGAGGGTGCTAAACAGAAGCTAGTAAAGTTAGGTATTTTTAAATCAGCAAGTCCAGATAACTTGCAGCCAAGAGTTTTAAAACAGATGACTGAGGGGCTCGCTGGACTTGACTGACTGGATACTTTTCTAAAAGATCCACTCTTAGGCTTTGGCTACACTGGCGCTGTACAGCGCTGCAACTTGCTGCGCTCAGGGGTGTGACCCTCCCACCCCCCACCCCCCCGAGCGCAGCGAGTACCGCGCTGTAAAGCGCCAGTGTAATCAGTGCTTGCAGCGCTGCACGCTCGCTCGCAGCTATTCCCCTCAGAGACATGGAGTACATACAGTGCTGCGAGAGCTCTCTCGCAGCGCTGGTGGTGCGACTACACTTGCTCTTCACAGCGCTGCCGTGGGTGTAGCCAAGCCCTAGGAATTATTTTCAGAATGCCCTATGGTCTGTGTTATCCAGGAGGTGAGACTAGATGACCACAATGGTTCCTTCTGGCCTTGGACTCTATGAATCTATGTGGGAAAGAATTTGCTAGTCAAAGTGGAGGGAGAATCACCCCATCTGTTGGCAATGCGGAGGATATGACACAAACCGTGTGAGAGAGCACACAAATACCAGGTCCATCGATGAGACAGAGACTGAAGTGGGTTGGAGTAAACTTTAATTATGAAGGAGGAAGGGAGGGGAGTTTACAGGAATTCATACAGCTTGGAAACAAGTGGCAGATTGGATCTGGAAAAGGAGAAGAAAGCTTTCTTTCTTTCTTTCTTTCTTTCTTTCTTTCTTTCTTTCTTTCTTTCTTTTTAGAAGAGGCTCCCACGTCAGCAGTGGAAACAATGGCAATGATGTGACATGGAAGATTACAAAAGCAGGCTAAAATATATTTTGTGTTGCATTCCTGGTGCTGCGCATGACCAGGGAAGAGACCTGCAGAATATTCAAAGCAAATATGTTAAGCTTCATAGCACCCCGCATGGAAGATGAAGATCATGAACACCATTTGTCAGGTAAGGAAACTGAGGCAGGGGACAGGGATGATTGATTGGGCCTCGGCATCACAGACAGATTGGAAAGATTCATGCTAAAGACCTTTGGAGGTTCTTCTTCGGGCTTGGATCTCCATCCTGTGATTTTCCTAGTAATCTGCAAACAAAAAGTGACAACACTGGAATCTATACCACACTTCAGTCCCACTTGTTATTTAGATCTCTAGCTAAGGGTGGGGGAGGACAAGTTCTGAGGAAGGAGGGATGAAACTGCCAGGGGGAACAACCAGTGGCTGACTCACCGATGCTCTCCATGGGGCTAGGGACACTATGCTACAGATTGCAGGGTGAGCAGGTCACTAGGGGGCACTCTTCCCCTTGGAGTCAGGGGTGACCCCACTTCCCCAGAGCTGCAATACGGGGCACTGCGGTACAGGGTGCGGGGCGGGGCAGGGACTCAGTAGCTGGTGCTCTGGCAGTCAGGGATTGACTTCGATATCACAGGGAGGCTCTAGGGGGCGCTGTGCTGCCGGGAGCCCCACGACTGACTGCTGGAGTGTGACCCCCAGCGTTCAATCCCAACACAGCTGATTCCGCTCTGCCTACCCCCTTCCCATCCCTGCCATTTCAATGCAGCTCAGGAGACTCCTTTGCTCCCCATCCGAAATGGTTGGGCAGCTGTCATGTACCCAACACACCCCGCCCCAGAGGTGGCTGCATGTCACCTGCCCATGACTGAAGAGCTGCCCATGGGAACAGAGCCTCTGACATACACGATACCTAGCCAACTGCAGTACTGGTAGGTGCAACCATCCCTCTGCAACTAACCTTGTGTAGTCTGAGAAAGAAAAGGGGAGAAATTTCAGGCTTGGTGGGTCGTTTTGAGTTCGGGGACAAGTCCCCAGCACCCTGCCACCCGGAGAGCTGCCTGCCCCGGAAGAAGCCAGTTACCTTCGCGTTTCATCAGGAAGTAGGTGACGAGGAAGATGAGGCTGTTGAGGGTGAAGAATGAGCCCCCCACGGCCAACTCCCGGGACCAGCTGCCTGGGTGGGCTGTGGAGAGGAAACGTGATGGTGACGGAGGGGCAATGCACTGCTCAGAGTGTGTGTCTGTGTGTGTGTGTGTATGTGTGTCCCTGCTGCCCCCTGCTGGATGGGGTGAGCCCTGCTCTGTGTGTGAGTCTGTGTGCACGCGAGGGCCGGGGATCATACGTCCCAGCAGCTGCTGGGAAAGACAGAAAATGAAGATCCAATGTATGAAACAAAACAATATAATAATTCTTTGGGGTCACTTGATCGTAATAATAAACAAATGCAAAACAACAACAACCTCAGAATGTAACTGTTGCTTTGCAGGTACAGGTACAAAAGATCTCCGGTCTTCCCCAATGTTTCTGTTGGTCTTATTTATTTAGTAGTCCACTGACTGTGGGGAAAATAATGCCGCACAACTTGTGTTTGTGCATAACAAACGTTTCCTCTGAGAAAGCTAAACAACTCATAGGCGCCAACTCTGTGGGTGCTCCGGGGCTCAAGCACCCACCAAAAAAATAGGGGGTGCTCAGCACCCAAGGGGCTAGATTAATCTTTGGTGGGCCCAGCATCTGGACCGTGGCCCGCTCCCTGCTCTGCCCTGAAGTCCCTACTCGGCCTCTTCACTCTTCCTACTGACACCCCACTCCCACTTAGCCTCTTCCCCTTGAAGTCTCACGCCCGCTCTGCCCTAAGGCCCCGTCCCCACTCTGCCCCAAGGCCCCGCCCCCACTCTGCCTCTTCCCTCCATGGCCCGCCTGCCACTCACATGGGGGGAGGGGGCGGAGAGGAGCTCCCACCAGAAAAAAACAAAAGTCAGCACCTGTGGGACAAAGAAAAGAATGGCCACCTACCATATGGTTTCACTAAAAAAAAATGGATTGATATTCCCCTACAAGCCTAGACAGCATGTTTATCCCCAGGCCCTGTATTACATGGTAAACTTTGGAAATTTTAGACATAGTCTGCAGACCCCCAGGGGTCCGTGGACCCCAGGTTGAAAACCGCAGCCCTAGAACACGGATTTTGGTTATTTTCCCCCTTCGAAAACGTGGGTGACGGCTACAAACAGGCTTTGTTTTAAACGTCTGTGGAAACTTCCCTTGGTTTAACAGCTTTTGAAAAGTAAGTCAGACTCTTCTCTCTGGTACAAAGGGTGATCAACTCTTTTAGTCTTTCAAGCAGTTTGGGTTGCTTTTGCCTCCTGGGCAAAACTTTCGTAAGAATGGCCCTACTGGGTCAGAGCAATGGTCCATCTAGCCCAGTATCCTGTCTTCTGACAGTGGCCAATGCCAGGTGCTTCAGAGCAGGGCCGGCTCCAGCATTTCTGCCGCTCCAAGCAAAAAAAAAGCCGCGATTGGCGGCGGCAGTTCAGCGGCAGGTCCTTCGCTCCTGGAGGGAGTGAGGGACCTGCCGCCCCCGAATTGCCGCAGGTGCCGCCCCTCTCCCTTGGCCGCCCCAAGCACCTGCTTGTTAAGCTAGTGCCTGGAGCCGGCCCTGCTTCAGAGGGAATGAGCAGAACAGGCAATCAGCGAGTGATTCAAGAGCACTGTTTCTACCAAATAGCCCTTGTGGTTTTTATTTTGAAGAAAATATTCCCGAGGTTTGACGTTTTGGTTCAAATGCAGGCAGGGCTGCCGAGAGCGGGTTCAGGCCCCAGTGAAATTTTTTTTCGGGCCTCCCAGCAAGGGCGGACTGGCTAAACAGGGCTGACGAGAAGGTGGGGAAGCCGGGCCCCAGGCCCCCTTCCGGACTGCCGGGCCCTGGGCCCCCTTCCGGACCGCCGGGCCCCGGTAATTTGTACTGGCTTCCCCCCCTCTCGTCGGCCCTGAACGCAGGGGACAGGGTGGGAGGGCGCGATGCTTGCTGAGAATTGCTGAGCTCCCAGCGGCTTAGCATCCTTAAGTGATCTGGCGTCCGGGCATAACCGGCAACGGCTTTAGAAAACCTATTCTGCTGGGCTCAGCCATGCGGCGGTGGATCCCCGAGACTGCCAGCTCCTCGACTTGCTGGCATTTGTGTGGGGATGGGGACCACCCTTGGGGTGTGGTGCTTTTTTCTCTTTGCCATTTATTTACCCTGTAACAGGCTTGAGGGGGGGAAGCTTTCTTGCTGCTTTAAAATGTTTTCTCTCACTTGATTTTCTCTCTTTCTGTGACTGGCCGGAGGGCTTTCCTGATGTTCTAAAACTTTTCCTTCCTGGTTGATTTAAAACTCACTCTCTTCCTTTTTTTCCTTTCCTGCAGGTTTCACATTTTCTGTCCTTTCCCTCTTTTGCAGTTTTAAAACTCTTTCCTTGTTATTTTCCTTTCCTGCAGTTTTCAGACTTTCTCTCTGACCCTTTTCCTTTCTTGATCGCTAGGTGAGAATCCGCTTTCTTTTGTAAATGATTTCAAAGGGGCTCAACCTCCCTTTACTCACTGTTATTTAAAATGTGTAAACACCTGGTTTTGTTCAAAAATCTTCTAACCTGAACACGTGAAAACACACACACTTCCTAATTCCTAACAGAAAGAAAAATTAAAACATGAATCTTTTCTCCTAAATGCCCAACATGGCAAAAGTGCACACGTCCGTAAATGAGACTGGAAGGTGGAACAAAAAGCAAAAAGGGGACATGGAAATCTCTCAAAATTGGTATGCTGGATAAAAGGCGCAGAAGTACTACACTCTCTCCTCAGGGGTATTACAGACAGGCAGGGCTCACCTCTCATGCTGATGACAACCAGTATGGTACATCCAGTGCTGGGGATTCAAGGAGAGGGATGGGGCTGCGGGGGCATCTGGGAAACAACAATTTTCATTGGCACCTATCCATCCTAATGAACACAGGACCAGCATCTTCAATCCCAACCCAGTCCCTTTAGGCTGTGGGGGACCCCTCCCCAGTCTGCGGCCCACCCGTCTCCTTCCTGAGGTCCTCGTCAGAACTCACCAAGAACCCCATGGCCTGGATTAAAGGGGACTCTATATGGCAAATGTAGCTGTGGATGGGTTGAGGTGACACTTGATTTAGGCAACACTTTCCCTCTTTCCAGAAGAAGAAACTGATGCCCAGATATTAAGTCTGACATTACTGGCACTAGGAAATTCACCCAGGGCTAAAATGGCTATGTCCATAGTAAGGAACTGTATAAGAAGTTCCCCACCAGAGCTACCACCATTGTAGTCCTGATGCAGACAAGGTGCTACCAGCCTCTGTCATCATCAGGTTTAAAGCTATGTCTACACAGCAAAAGCTGTGCATTGGCTAGTCTCTCCGAGCTAATTTGAATCCAGCTAGCATGAGTAATAACAGAAGTGAAGACAGCACAGTCAGGCTTCAGAGGGGGCTAGCAGGCCAAGCCTGCACCCAGTGATGGGTCTTCCACAACCTCCCTTGGAAGCCGATTCGGAGATCCACTTCCCTTCAAGTTAGAAAGTTCTTTCTAATGTCTAACCTCAATCTCCCTTGCTGCAGATTAAGCCCATTACTTCTTGTCCTGCCTTGAGTGGACACAGAGAACATATACAGTCTAGACATTCTCAGTTTACCTGACTCATGGGTGAAGGACTGATTATTGACAGCTGGCAGGACTAACCATTCTTCAAGTCAATATCTCTCAGGGGGTCTTTCTTACCCCACAATCACTCTTCAATGTTGATTTCCCCAACAGAAAATATCTGCTATAACAAACATTGCTTATTAGATTCCCAAGTATTCATATGCGTATGTCAGCGTTTTATATATATGTTAAGGAGCTGGTTTCCAAGAATATCTGGAGTTGTATAGAAATGAAGGCACCCCAGAGTTATTAAATACAGCATATTGAATAAATTCCTGACTAGGGTTACTTATCAGTCAAGGACCAACGTTCTGGACATTAGAATTTAGACATACTCTTTTTTGAAGATAAAGATTCTAATGAATAGTTAATATATATAAATATACAGAAAGAACTAAAAGTATTACTATTTACTAACAGGTACTAACACCTCTTTATAACACATTTGAAGACTGTTATCACGTAGGGTTGCCGACATAAGAACATAAGAATGGCCATACTGGGTCAGACCAAAGGTCCATCTAGTCCAGTATCCTGTCTTCCTACAGTGGCCAATGCCAGGTGCCCCAGAGGGAATGAACAGAACAGACAATCATCAAGTGATCCAACCCCTGTCTCCCATTCTCAGCTTCTGACAAATAGAGGTTAGGGACACCATCCCGGTTCATGCTCGCTAATAGCCATTGATGGACCTATCCTCCAGGAACTTAACTAGTTCCTTTTTTAACCCTGTTATAGTCTTGGCTTTCATAACATCCTCTGGGCAAAGAATTCCACTGACTGTGCATTGTGTGAAGAGATACTTCCTTTTGTTTGCTTGAAACCTGCTGCCTATTAATTTCATGTGGTGACCCCTAGTTCTTGCGTTTAGAGAAGGAGTATATAACACTTCCTTATTTACTTTCTCCACACCAGTCATGATTTTATAGACTCTATCATTCCAGAACCCTCTGGGATTGTCGAACATGATTATTACCTCTTGTGCCTTATATATGACGCTCGTCACCATGGAGCATCACCCATGAGAGAGAGAGAGAGAGAGAGAGAGAGAGAGAGAGAGAGAGAGAGAGAGAGCACCTAGCCACAATCTCAGAGAGGGAGTCCGGAGCAGAGCTGGGTAAAAGATGGATTTTTCCATTTGGCGGCAGCTCTGACAAAATCAGGGAAGGGGGAGATTCATTTTCACTTGAGCCAAATAATGAAGTTTTTTGACAAACTGAGAATTTGGGGAGAATAAAAAATCAGTTTGGAATTTCCTTCAAAACAAATTTTAAATGCAAAAATGAGATGGGGGGATTGCTGAAAGTTGCAGTCCAGTTTATTATTTGCACCAGAGGCAGGGGACGCGGAAGACGCAGGGAAAGCATGTAATTAAGAAGTGTTGCTGTAGCTAGACGCATTCATGGAGGATAGGTCCATCAATGGCTATTAGCCAGGATGGGCAGGGATGGTGTCGAGCCTCTGTTAGCTAGAAGCTGGGAATGGGCGACAGGGGATGGATCACTTGATGATTCCCTGTTCTGTCCGTTCCCACTGGGGCACCTGGCTTTGGCCACTGTCTGAAGACAGACTACTGGGCTAGATGGACCTTTGATCTCACCCAGTCTGGCCGTTCTTATGTTGGGCCCAGGATATTAGAGATACATGGTGGAGGGTGGTGATAGCTTTTATTACTAACAAGGGTTGGTCCAATGTAAGCTATTACAGCACTCACCTGGTTGATGTAATTCAGAAGTCAGGCAAAGGGGAAAAACTATCCTGAAAAAGTCTGTGCGATTGCTGACCCCTGCTGGAGGGGATGAGCCCTGTTCTCTGTGTATGTGTGTGTGTGTGTCCCATCCCTGCCGCCCCCTGCTGGAGGGAACAAACCCTGACCAGCGCATGCACAGTAAGCAACTCACAGATTATATCCTCGGCTCTGCCGGGGAACCTTCAGCACATAACCCTCCCCGTGCCTCAGTTTTCCCTCCCTGCCATCACCTCTGTTATGTCTTTAAACTGCCAGGGCTTTGGGGCAGGGGCTGTTTCTCTGGAGGTGAATAGATGGCACTAGCACAGCAAGACCCTGCTCTGATCTGGGGCACACCGGCGCCACTGGAACAAGGACAATGCCTGCAAACAGGAGGTTTTCAGTCTCCATGTCCCTGCTTCCTGACAGTCCAGTCCTCACGCCTGTGATCACACGGGGGTGGAGGCTGGGGTTATTTTACTTCATTTTCTGGCAGTTGATGACCAAGGGCGTTGCGTTGCCTGTGAGTTTCTTTTTCTAAAGAAAAACAAACGGAACCAGAAAAGAGAAGTCCCCCCCCAGAAAAGAGAAGTGCCCCAGATGGTGCTGAGACCAGCAACAGGGAACCAGCTGCAGCGCAAGTGGCCAGGTTTGGGTTTGTTCAACGGAACTGGCTCTGGTGTTGGGCCTGTCACGAAGTTGAGGAAAATCAGCAAAATTATTGTGCAGCTGCTGGAGGGGCTGGGACCCACTCTGTGTGTGTGTGTGTGTGTGTTCCTCCCTGCTGCCTCCTGGTGGAGGGGATGGACCCTGCTCCTTCTGGGTGTGTGTGTGTGTGTGTGTTTCCCTGCTGCCCTCTGCTGGAAGACAGAGGACCTGCTTTGTGTGTGTGTGTGTGTGTGTGTCTGCTTCCCCCTGCTGGAGTAGATGAGCCCTGCTCTGTGTGTGTGTGTGTGTGTGTGTGTGTGTGTGTGAGAGTGTGTCCCTGATGCCCTCTGTTGCCCCCTGCTGGAGGGGCTGAGCCCTGCTGTGTGCCTTCATGTTTGCTGCCACCTACTAGACAAACGCAGGGCATGTTATTTAGACACCGGGACAAACTCTAGGGGCATCACCGTGAGTCTCCCAGCCTAGAGACACCTAATGTGTAGAGGAACTGATATCTAACATCTGTGGTTGGCTCCCTGCGGTTTCCCACTCAACCCACTATCCCTTGTGGTTTGTTGTCACCCAGACACCAACACCTGTCTGAGTCATGGAAGAAACCAGCCGGCGTGAGTCCACTGGCTGTGCAGGTGAGGCCCGCTAACCTGGGGCAGAAGCTGGAGAAGAGAAGCACTGGGGGTGGGAATGGGAGTGGAGGGGGGGGGGATTTTGGGACACTACTCACAGCTGAAGATGAATCAAGAGAGGGGGGGATGAAGGAGCACCTAGGGCACTCCAGCAGGAGCTAGGGATGTGGGTTGGAATCCCTTGGGGTGGGTGTTGGGTTCAGACTTCCATCCGTGGCCTTGTAAAGCAGCTGAAGGGGTTTAGGCACCCAAGGGCCAAAGGAAAACTGCTCAGACTGAGGCAAAGGAGTGTGTGTGGGGGTTAATTGCTAGTGAGAACAGAGGGAATTCGTTCTGTTTGTACAGCACCTGGCACACCGGGAGGCCGGTTCAGGACCACAGCTCCTAGGCACTACAATAATACAAATAAATAAAAAAATCACATATATCCAGCTGTCCAGGACTGTATTTGCATCAGAGCTGAGGAACCAAGATGGACACTTTTCTTTCTTTCCCTCCCCCTCTTCTGTTCTTCCTTTCTCTCTTCTTTCCCCCTTTCTTTCTTTTCTTCTTCCTCTCCATTTCTTCTTTCCTTCCCCCTTTCTCATCAACCATTCTTCTCCTTTACTTTCTTCCCTTGTTTTCCCCTCTCCTTTTCTTCCTCTTTTTCCTTCTTTCTTCCTCTTTCCTCTCCTTTTTCCTTCCTTCCTTTTTTCATCTCTCCTCCTTTCCTTCTTTAGTCCTTTTCTTCCTTTCTTCTAATTTAACAGTAATGAATAGCTGGGGAATGAGACTGGTTCTGTATATGCGTGAGTGTCCCTGCTGCCCCCTGCTGGAGGGAACGAGCCCTACTAAGCGTCTGTGTATCACTGCTTCTCTTTTGTAGCCAAGCGTAGGGGAAAGGGAGAATTTGGGGGGATTTTAAAGATGGGTTTCCCCAAACCCCTATTGGATTTTGATGCCCCATGTCTGGACATATCACCAGGAATTGGGGGGATGGGGCAGATCTTGTGGCTGGCTCTGAAAATTGCACCCTACAATTCTCGGGGGACCTCACCTGTTGTGTTGGTGGTAGCACTTCACCTTGATGGTCCCTTACGATATGAGCTAACTACTTACTCTGCTAAATGAGTTGGTCAACCTTGTATTTAGCTGTGACATGCTCAGCCCCTTTCTCGGCCTTGAAGAAGAGCTCAGCGTAAGCATGAAAATTT
>NW_027054173.1:0-15312 GCF_011386835.1 Chrysemys picta bellii
TCACACTGTTCACAAGAATGTACATTGGAATATAATTCCACATAGTCCTACAATTCCTAGAAGAAGATCAGAGAGGGAACTAGAACATGTGTACTAGACTGGATTTTCTTTGCATTATGAATTACAAATGTACTTATTTTACAAATGAAAACTTGGCAAACTAAGGTAAATGTGCCCTCTCCTGAAGAAAAACATTGGCCCTTGGTGTAGATTACAGCCCTTCTCTATAGATTTGCCCCTGTGACTGGTTTTGCCTGGCTGCTTCATGTTCCTGTTCATAAGGATTTAGGCCAACTTGACCCATGTAATGGCTTTAATTCCCATCACCACTATGAAGGAAAACATGTCCTACCTAGCATCAGCCTTATTAAGCAAGATATACTAAGGCTTTCAATCCTCTGTGGAGAGTTCAGTTGTTCAAAACAATTTTTAAAACTTTCTGTCAATGCTGATGAGTATTTATTTGGTTGTCTTCTATAAAATGTGGATTACAATATAATCTCAACCACGACAGTACTGAAATTGATTTTATAAACCCATGGTAAATTCCTGGATTTGCATCAAAATGGAACTGGTAAGACTGCGGTTCCAAAGATGGTAGGGTTACCATATTTCAGCAAGCAAAAAAGAGGACGGGAGGAGCCCCGCCCCTGCCCCTCCCACTTCCTGCCCCCCCAGAACCCCCAACCCTCCCCCCGTTCCTTGTCCCCTGACTGCCCCCTCCTGGGACCCCTGCCCCTAACTGCCCCCCAGGACTCCACTCCCTATCTAAGCCTCCCTGCCTCTTGTCCCCTGACTGCCCCAACCCTTATCCACACCCCCACCCCCAGACAGACCCCTAGGACTCCCACGCCCCATCCAACCACTCCCCACCCCCTGACAGCCCCCCCCCAGAACTCCCAACCCATCTAAACCTCTCTGCTCCCTGTCCCCTGACTGCTCCGATCCCTCTCCGCACTCCTGACAGCCCCCCCCAGAACTCCCAACCCATCTAAACCCCTCTGCTCCCTGTCTCCTGACTGCTCCGATCCCTCTCCCCACTCCTGCCCCCTGACAGCTCCCCCCCAGAACTCCCAGTCCCCCACCCCCCCGCTCCTTGTCCCCTGACTGCCCCCTCCTGGGACCCCTGTTCCTAACTGCCCTCCAGAACCCCACCCCCTACCTAAGACTCCCTGTTCCTTGTCCCCTAACTGCCCCCTCCTAAGACCCCCCCCAACTGCCCCCCAGGACCCTACCCCCTACCTGTACCCTGACTGCCCAAAACTTTCTCCACTCCCCCCAAAAAGCCCCCCCCCCGTTTCTTGACTGCCCCCTCCAGAACCTCCCTGCTCCTTCTCCTGCCCCCTGGCCCCCTTACCCTGCTGCTCAGAACAGAGTGTTGGGCTCTGTGCGAGCCGGACACGTGGCTAAGCTCCCCAGCACAACAAAACCCGGTCCCTGGCCCTGCACAGTGCTGCCGGACCGGGCTGCAGGGGAGAGCTGCCCTTGTATCAGCACAAAGTGCTCTCGCTCCCGTTTTGCTACGCTGCATGGCAGAAACCGCTCCCAGTTGCAAAAGGGGAGGGCTGCACTTTGTGCTGATACACTTGCTCAGAATGCAGGGCGGATCCGGCTCCTCTACAGCTGCTCCAGAGTCCAGCCCGGGACTTTCCTGCAGCCCTCCCAGCCGCTCGCTCTGCTCTGGAGGGGGGAAATCCCGGACATTGTGAGTGCTTTACAAATTCCCCCCGGACGCTATTTTTAGCACAAAAAGGAGGACATGTCCGGGTAAATCCGGACGAATGGTAACCCTAAAAGATGGTATGGTTATATATAAACCTTTTTTCAATGTGTAATGTGCTCAGAAACTGAACAGCACTTTGAAAAGCTAGAGGGTAGCTTTAAAACAATTCAGTCTCCAAAAATATATTTGCATTGTTTTGTCTTCTTTGAATGCCTGACAAATCAGTCTATATTCATAATTCAAGCTTTCAGATGTTTATGTGAATGCTTCTGAGATTGATCTGTGCACTGCAAAATCCGCAGCCCTCAATGTTCTCCTGTGTCCCATTTTATAAATTAAATAGAAAAATGACAGATTAGTGAGAGTCTGTTTTCAATATTCCATACGGTCTTCTGAGAGTTGAGAGTTCCTTGAAGGGAGCCACTTAGAGTAGGTGTGGAACATGATGTATAGGCTTCTAATAACATTGCTGAAAAGACAAACATTTAATTTACAGACATTTAGGCAATCAATCCAGACCAGATTAACATGTTCTACATTCTGGGTTTCATTGTCCTACATCTTTTAGAGGCAAATGAGGCAGAATTGGTTTTTTCCGTTGATTTGCACTGAAATAAGTATTTGTTTTTATTCTTTCAGCCTTGTGCTAAATAACTCTCAATACACTGTGCTACTACTGATTTTTAAAAGTATGAATGGCCTGGATTTATTATATAATAGGTTATTTCTCAATCAGTAGTTTCAGTCAGCAGCGATCAATTAGGGTCCTCAATTCTTCTGAGATAGTCCAAAAGAAATGTAAGCAAAACACAAGAAGTAATTCTACCACTCTATTCAGCACTGATAAGACCCAACTGGAGTATTGTGGCAAGTTATAGACACCACACTTTGGCAACGAAGTGAACAAATTGGAGAAAGTGCCGAGGAGAGCAACAAAAATGATTCAAGGTCTAAAAACGTGACCTATGAGGAAAAATTGAAAAAATTGGGTTTGTTTAGTCTGGAGAAGAGAAGACTCCCATGGAGGCGCCACTCCAGGGGTCGCTGGGGCGCTCCTCCCTACAGGTATTGCTAGGAGGAAAACTTCCGGTGCACGTGGTGAGCACGCACGCCTATTGTGGAATAGACATGAGCAACACATCTCGAAGAACACCAGTTACGGAAAAGGTAACTGTCTTTTCCCCTCTATTCGGCATTGGTGAGGCCTCATCTGGAGTACTGTGTCCAGTTTTGGGCCCCACACTACAAGGAGGATGTGGAAAAATGGGAAAGAGTCCAGCGGAGGGCAACAAAAATGATTAGGGGGCTGGAGCACATGACTTCTGTGGAGAGGCTGAGGGAACTGGGATTGTTTAGTCTGCAGAAGAGAAGAAGGAGGGAGAATTTGATAGCTGCTTTCAACTACCTGAAAGGGGGTTCCAAAGAGGATGGATCTAGACTGTTCTCAGTGATACCAGATGACAGAACAAGGAGTAATAGTCTCAAGTTGCAGTGGGGAGGTTTAGGTTGGATAGTAGGAAAAACTTTTTCACTAGGAGGGTGGTGAAGCACTGGAACGGGTTACCTAGGGAGGTGGTGGAATCTCCATCCTTAGAGGTTTTTAAGGTCAGGCTTGACAAAGCCCTGGCTGGGATGATTTAGTTGGCAATTGGTTCTGCTTTGAGCAGGGGACTGGACTAAATGACTTCCTGAGGTCCCTTCCAACCCTGATATTCTAGGATTTCCCATTTATGTGTGTGCAACTGTTTGTTCCTTCAGAAATGGAGTACTTTGCATTTGTCCTTATTGAATTTCATCCGATTTACTTCAGATCATTTCTCTAGTTTGTTCAGATCATTTTGAATTTTAATCCTAACTTCCAAAGCAATTGCAAACTGTGATGCCCCTAGGACAAGGGCAGCACAGCCCAATGACCAGAGTCTATTGAGCAGCCCTTAGTGCAGGGCAGTGAGGCCTATTGGCCAGAGTCTATCAAGGGTGGAGTGCCCACCAAGGGGTGCAGTGGCCCCGGTATGGGGGCCCAGGCCCACCCGACTCCACCAGGCCCCTAACAGCTGTGTAGCATCCTGCCACTGACTCAGCAGGGGGTCCTACTGAAACACACTGAGTTTTCCCGGGCGGGAGGTACCACTCCGTCACCCTCCCTGGGTCACTTCCTACTGGTCTCTGTGTTGGTCTCCCACGAGGCTTCAGAGTCTCCCTGGACAGCTGGGCTGGCTGCCTTCTCTGGCTCCTCCAGTTGCCCGAGTTCATTCGGGTCAGGGGCTGTGGCTGGCCTACTGCAGAAGCTTCCCAGACATGTCCTTCCCCTGCAGCTGCCAGCCCAGAATGAGCCGGGCTTCCTCCCTTTATGCCACTAGAGCATTTAGAGCATGCCCAGTCCCGCCGAGGAGACGGGACTTCCGCTGTCAATAATATGGGCCTAACCCTGTCTGGGCTAGTGCGGGGGTAAGCAGACTCTGTCACACAACCCCTCCCAGCTTGGTATCATCTACCTACTTTATAAGTGAATTCTCTATGCCATTATCTAAATTATTGATGAAGATATTGAACAGAATTGGATCCAGAACTGATCCAGCTTGACTATGAACTGATAACTACTCTCTGGGAATGGTTTTCCAACCAGGGATACACCCACCTTATAGTAGCTCCACCTAGGTTGTATTTCCCTAGTTGGTTTATGAGAAGATCATGCAAGATCGTACCAAAAGCCTTACTAAAGTCAAGATATACCACATCTACTGCTTCCCCCCCATCCACAAGGCTTGTTACCCTGTCAAAGAAAGCTATTAGGTTGGTTTGACATGATTTGTTCTTGACAATTCCATGCTGACTGTTGCTTATCACCTTATTAGCTTCTAGCTGTTTGCAAATTAGTTCCCCCATTATCTTTCTAGGTGCTGAAGTTAAGCTAACTGGTCTGTAATTCCCTGGGTTGTCCTTACTTCCCTTTTTATAGACAGGCACTATATTTTCCCTTTTCCTCTTCTGGAATCGCTCCCACCTTCCATGACTTTCCAAAGCTAACCAAAGATATGTTCCAACATGTTCTGAAGGGCAGTCACAAACAAGTCCCCCAGAGACAAAAGGCTAGCCAATGGCTCAGCCAGGTGTTAATGAGCTCAACCGCACCACCAGCTGTGTAAGTGGCCACTCTTTGGCAGAAGAGAGGTATGGGGAAAAATATCTATATTTTGACAATGAAGTAGTTTGTTTCCTGGCCAGACATCAGCTGGAGATGATACTTGAGTAAGAGACAGGGCTGTAAGAGGAGAGGGTCGATGCCTCAAATCATCTCTCCCTTGCTCTCTGCCCCTGGCATCATCCACAGCTGAAGAACAAAGGAAGTAGCACTGGACTGGGGGAGAGATCCTGACTGAAAGAGGTTCACCCAGTAAGACTGCTGAAACATGTGGTGAGAGAGATCTTTGCTTTGTATTCACTTAGCTTGTTAAAAGGTAAAACAACCAATTCCTAACTTGTAACCAATTCTGATTTAGATGCCTCATTACTTGTAGTAATTTAAAATCGATCTTTCTGTTGTCAGTACATTTGTTTTGTTGTTTTATCTAAGCCAGTGTGTTTAGACTGAAGTATTTGGGAAGCTACCTAATCAAAATGTTTAGGATTTCTTCACAAAAAAACCCAGCAGTTCTCTTCTCCTTATGATTTGCTGGGGACAAGAGGGTTTAATATACTCGCTTTTCACGACTGCTGAGCTGGGGAATTCGGAGAAGTAAGTTTCTCACTTCAATTGGACATGATTGGCAGTCTGTGCATAGGGGGCCCAAAACTGAAACTGCAAGTCAGGATGGAGGTGTACTGCTAGAACAGCCTGGGGAAGCTTACACAGCAGCTGGCTGGTGCCTTGTATGAAAAGCATTATTTTCAGTTACTAAAGTCACATGAAAATAGAAAGGCTATTGAATTGACTAGAATGAGGTTATGTCCTTAGCATGGCTGTGAGAGTCTCTAAATGTAAACGTGGCTTTGGGTCGAGCTCCTTTGTATTTGGGTAAGCTGAATTTTGGAAGGCAGCACTCTGAGACTGACTCTGCATAAACATCTGGCAAGTCATTATGCCTGTTTATCCTGTGCTACAACTGAGATTGATACCAGTACTCTCCTGTCTCTGAGGGTGGAGAGAGGCTCAACTTGTCAGAAGCTTTGAGCTCTAAAATGAAAGATGCTTCAACTACCAAATTTCATTGGGCATTTCCTTCCTTTTTGTTTTCGAGCACATATGCTCTACTGTGAGTGGAAATGATTTGATTACAGCCTGCCTAGGAACTAATAGACCATTTTCTGTCACCGCAGTTATAGCAGTTGCATCTAGTATAGTCTATGAATTTTGCTGGGAAAGCTATTCTCCTGTCCTCTATCCAAGCTGGGCCTATAGCTGGGTTACTCTTAGCAAGCAGAGGGAGTTGACAAAATTCTTATTTTGTCTTCAGGACACTGGAGAGATTTCTACAAACTCACCAATTCAGCTTTGATTATTCTTCCCCCCAGTGTAGCCAGTATTATAGAACAGTTCCCTGTCAACCATCTTACTTACACTGCTGCATGCTGAAAAGTACATCATTCGGCACTCCTATTCATTCTTTTCTCCCCCAAAAAAGATTTGAAAGCCGTGTTAACATCTGATTTTTGGCAGTACATCATTGCTTTAAAATATGCTTTCTATGCTAATTTCTCTCTATACTCAGTTGGCTTCAGAAAAGCAAACTGGAATAAGGTTTCAATCAATGTAGATACACCTCTACCCAGATATAACACGACCTGATATAACACTAATTCGGCTATAACACGGTAAAGCAGTGCTCCGGGGGGAGGGGGGGCTACACACTCCAGCAGCTCAAAGGAAGTTTGATATAACGAGGTTTCACCTATAGCGCAGTAAGATTTTTTGGCTCCCAAGGACAGCGTTTCATTGGGGTAGAGGTATACTATTTTTGCCCTCACCATCTCATTCATTTATATCTTTTAGCTCATTAAAAGGAGACTCAGTGACTTGATATCTTTCTTTTTATTCAGCACTGTAAGAGGTCCAGACTCACCCCCGCTGCACCTCCTGCTGGTCGTTCAGGGAATTAGCTCACCAGCCTCTGGAGCGCCCTCTGCAGGCCGGTGATCCACCTGGTCCTCGGCTCTGGCCCCCCGTGTCCCTCCCAGGACCCCGGTGCCCCTTGCTCTGCGTGCTGCCCCCAGCAATACCCACACACATGCTAGGTCTCCCCTCCCAGGGGAACCCCCACCCACTAACCCCACCTCACCTCAGGATAAGGCCACTGTCAGTCACCAGCTAGCCCCCACTCTCTGGGGCAGACTGCAGTATAGGCCACTCATCATCGGCAAGGTTGGGTTTGGACCTGCTGCCTTGGCCTAGCCCTGGGCTGCCCTCTGCAACCCCCAGTACCCCTTGGCCTATTACCAGGCCACAGCCTGGGGCTATCCAGGCTGGAGCTCCCCAGCTCCTCAGCCTTTCCCCAGCCCTCCTCCACTCAGGTACCCTGTCTAGCTCCCTGCAGCCAGGCCTTTCTCTCTCTGCACTCAGAGAGAGACTCTTGAGCTCCTGGCTCCCAGCCTTCTTATACAGGCCAGCTGGGGCCTGATTGGGGCATGGCCCAGCTGTGGCTACTTCCCCAATCAGTCCAGTAGCTTTTCCCTTTGCCCCATCCCTCTGCCAGGGCTGTTTTAAACCCCTCAGGCAGGAGCAGGGTAGCCACCCTGCTACAAGCACCTTTCATCTACAAGCCTCCGAAAGAGATTTGCACCCCACTATTCAGACTACATAGCCCAGGATCACTTCACTCAGTAACAAAATGCAGCCAGTGCTGGGGTGAAATATAATAGCCGTTTAACAGAGCACAGCAGCGCTATGCAATAGCGTGGTGTGGGAAGTGAAAAGTTCTACCGTATCAAGTTGAAACTGCAGAGTGAGTTTAAGTATGCCAAATGTAACTACTTGTGGCAGAAGACTGTCCTCATGGCGTTTTCTAACCAGAGAATAACCACAGCATGGTGATGAAAGAATTGCAGGACATTCTGTGATTGTTCTGGGGGAACCAATTTTAACAGTCTATCAGCACCAATGTGCTTTCTATCTACACTAGACCAGCAACACGGCTAGCAGCAAGAATTCCTTTAAAGAGGTGTAATTGTAACTGCTGGCAGCAGTTGTGAACCACTTCAAGCATTTTTTTTTTTTTTTTTTGGTGCACAGACGCATGGTTTCTTAGAAGCATGGCAGATGTTTGCAATTCCAAAATTCTCTAGTGTAATCGGATTTTTCTGTGCTGTCCTGTGACCGACTTTTGTCCACTGCAACCTTACAAGTTATGGGATATGTGCTAAATGCATCTGTGATCCAGCATAATAGAAGGTTTCAGAGTAGCAGCCGTGTTAGTCTGTATCCGCAAAAAGAAGAACAGGAGGACTTGTGGCACCTTAGAGACTAACAAATTTATTAGAGCATAAGCTTTCGTGGACTACAGCCCACTTCTTCGGATGCATATGCATCCGAAGAAGTGGGCTGTAGTCCACGAAAGCTTATGCTCTAATAAATTTGTTAGTCTCTAAGGTGCCACAAGTCCTCCTGTTCTTCTTCCAGCATAATAGGTGAGCAAGAGAAAAGATTGATTTGAAGACGTGTCAACAGAAGGTTAGATTCCTTCTAGTAAGTGGACCCATCAATAGGTTGTTCTTACAGACTAGTAAGGAGCCCTACTCATAGCACTATTCCGTATTTAAATAGTGCCTTTCATCACACAGGCATTCACATACCGAGCTGATCAATTCTATTTTAAATACTTAGAGAGACAGATTCCCGAGAATCAGAAAGTGCTCTGCAAATGTAGAGTCTGATCCTACAACCTTTACTCAACTTGCAGGGCACTACTTGCATGAACTCATGTGGAGAGAAGGGTTGCAGGATTGGGCCTGCAGGGCCTGATCCCACTGAAGTCAATGGGAAAACTGACTGCAATAGTAATTGAATGGCACAGAGGGATCACTACGTCCACCAACAAAATGGTATGCTGTACTTACAAACATATTGCAGCAGCTGGCTTAGGGCTAAGAGTGACATTTTCCACCTTGTTGAATTCCTAGAAGCCCTTTTTTTGGCTCCTAACGTGAGAAGATACTTTCTTTTCAAGAAAATTTCCCATGGAATTTATGGCTTCTTGAATTGAATCTGAGCATGGAACAGATTTTGAGAATGATCTTCTGCATCACTAATGTACTTCTAAGGGTTAATGGACTCCCAAATTTATTTTTTGATCGGGGGAAAGGTAAGCAGCCCTTAAGGCAGTAATCTCCAATCAGGATGATCCTTAAAGCAGAAAATGGAGACAATGTCTCTCCATAAAAGGCTATCAGAAAACTCCTGAATTCCTTAATGTTAAAGATAAAAGGCTGTCATAAAGCCCAAGGAAATATTTATGAACGTCCAGGGTTGGATAGGTGCAAATAGCTTGGAATTATGCGTTCCTCATGCAAGAACATTTATTCCAAATGGAAACAAAATTGCTCCTCTGAAGTATTTGGCTGAGCCTGGGATGAAAGTGATGTCAGGGTGGAGACTAGTGAAGGGACTGAACTCCACCAGAGAGAGTACTTCCCTCTGTGCCTCCACTTGCCACTGATAAATACATATTCTATATAAATCAGCCACTATGGCACTATTCGTGGGTGTTTTATTTTAACACTTCTTAAATATTATAACTTCCTGTGGCTCCAGTGTTTGTCTTTCCTTCACTTTCCTTCCCAGGGTACCTTGTAGTGCATCGTTCCCTGTGTCATTCTACACACGTTCCCTCCCTCCCAGCTTTCCCATTCTCCTCTTTCTTTTCTAACCTATCTGTTCAAACTCTCATCTCCCCAACATCCACTCAAGCTCATAATCTCCTTCCCTAACTTGCTATGATTCTGCTCTATCTTGCCTCTTCTCCAGAGATTGGGAGGAGGCTACTGCTGCTGCAGATGCTTGTTTCCTCATATAATATGGCTCCACTCACCACACTGGTGGCTGCTGCGGTTATATTGGGGATTAGCTCCGCAGATCAGTACGCCCACTCCTGGTGGTTCCTCGCCTGCCATCACTTCTGCTCTCAGACGCACATTACTCCAAGGACTACAGCGTTGTCTTCATAACACAGCCCTCCCGCCGTGTCGTGATCTGTGCTACCCCAATCCAAGGGCAGGGGTTGCAGTCCAACTGTCCCGCCGTTTCCACAGTGGTGACTTCAGCCACTTCCTTGTGGCCCCAGCACCCTCTTCACCCTTGCCACAGCCTGGAGTTCTTCTCTAGCTCCCCTGGTCCTTGCTAGGAGCACTGCTCTGTCCAGGGTGATCGCTTCCTTCTGCCTGCCAGGCACTTAGTTCTCCCTCTGTGAGCTCCAGGGAGTAGCTGATCCTGCTCTGGCCTGCAGCTCTTCTTATATGGGCCTGCTGTGCCCAGATTGGCTGATCCTTGCCGCTCCTCTTGCACACTGCTGTGGGGTGGATGCCCTATCACACCTAGTAAATAAGAGGAAGAGCTTCAAGTCAAATTGGGTGGCACATGAGGCTCAGCAGAGGCAAGTTAAAAGAACAATTGGCAAGGCCACCCAATTCACCTTAGCTCCCTGGTGATGCACACATAGCAAGGGTCCATAGTAGGTGCTGTTTCTATGTTTAGGTCTGAGGCGTTGTGCTGTACATTCAGCTGCCCTCAGGAATAGAGAGATCAACACTGACTTTGGAGAGTATTGGGGCTGGCTCTAGGTTTTTTGCCACCCCAAGCAAAAAAAATTTTGGCTGCCCCCCACCTCCTCCTGATGCCCCAGCCCTGGGCTCATCCCCGCCCCCTGCCGCCCCAGCTCTGGGTCACCGGTAACTCACTCCCAGTGCGGGTCATTCAGCAGGAATTTTGGTTGTGCACAGAACACAGACAGGATTGGTTCCCATATGGTTACAGAACTGCAGTAAAGTGGAACAATTTTCAGCTTGTGTGATTGAAGGATATCTGGATGCATATTCTAAGACTGTCCTACATAAATGAGGAAAAGTTGAGGTGCCTTTATTATTCTTTTGTTCCACTCTGTGTTTCTATGGGGAATTTGCCAAGGCAATATCACTGTCTTCCTTTTAAACAAATGAAACTAAAAAAAAAAGAAAAAAAAATGGCAGTGGCTGTTGAAAATAGCAATTCCAGTCCTAATAACCACTGGGAAGCATTTCTTGCTCAATTTTATCCTACTTTTCCTACAGCATGTTACAGTGGATCACTATATTTGATTTGGGAGAAATGAAGTAACAGTTGCCCAAATTGAGCTTGAGCACTCCTGAATTCTGAGGGTGTTCAAATCTGGAAGGCAGGTGCTAGATTCCCTTTCTGAATATTAGCTAAATCTGGACAGGAAAAGTCAATTTATGCGTCCATGGATCAGAAGTGGAAAGCCTCCTACATGCCTGGTACTGTATCTAAAGCTGCCCGGGTCCTAGTAGATCCTCCTCTCTATTACGTTTCATTTTAAATTCTAGTGGGATCAACATACCTCCCTTGCTAGGCTTCAGCTAGAGAGGTGCATTGTCCATTTAGTGCACCCAATTCTTTCTTTGGGGGCTGCAAGGTGGGGTCACACCAGTATCCCTAATCCAGTCTGGGGATGTCTTCTGAAGGAGATATCTGGGCCAAAGCTGCCTACTCCTTGAGCATACTTGTTCCCCGTTCTAGGGTTACCTACCATACATCCGTATTTTCATGGACATGTCCGGCTTTTTAGGTTTTAAATAGCCGTCAGGGAGGAATTTGTAAAACTCTCAAAAGGTCCAGGATTTCCCTCCCAGTGCAGAGCGTGGCACAGCTGACAGGGCAGGGAGAGCCACTCACATCGGGGCCTCCACCAGCCAGAGCCCCTCCCCTGCTCCCCCCACTCCTCCCCTGAAGCGTCAGCGTGCCGCGCCACGCCGGCAGCACTCTGGGGGGACGGGGCTGTGCACTCCACAGAGGAGCGCAGCAGCATGTCTGCGGCAGAGTGTCTGGCTCCGTGTGGACACACTGGTCTGAGTGGCACGGTAAGGGGACCGGGGGGTTGGAGAAGGGGCATGGGATCCCGGGGGGGTTGGATGGGTCAGGGGTTTGGGGGGGCTGTCAGGGGTGTGTGTGGAGAGGGGTCAGGGCAGTCAAGGGACAGGGAGCAGGGGAGTTTGGATGGGTCGGGGGTTCTGCGGGGGCTGTCAGGGGACTGGGGTGTGGAGAGGGGTCAGGGCAGTCAGGGGACAGGTAGGGGGTAGGATCCTAGGGGGGCACTTAGGGTGTGTGGGGGGGTCTCAGGAGGGGGAAGTCGGGAACAAGGAGAAGAGAGGCTTAGATAGGGGGTGGGGTCCCGGGGGGCGATTAGGGTGTAACGATGCGGTTCTGGCGGGACCCAACTGAGAGTGCCAATGCAGGACAAATCGCTTAAAACAGGGCAGTTTCAGCCCAAGGCTGGGGTTTTTCCACCTCTAAGCCAAACCAAAGCAGCCAGACAGTGAAGACTTTGGTCTCACCCCACTGGCTAACCACAAGTCACACAAGCAATTCCCTTAGACACTCCAGTTTCCCAGTATCACTACCAATGCCACTCGTTATGGGGACAAATGGTTATGAAAACCAATACCCCAGTAAAGGAAAAAGGTTCTCTCGATCCCAAAGGACCAAG
The DNA here is from genome assembly GCF_011386835.1 of Chrysemys picta bellii. Lineage (NCBI taxonomy): Eukaryota > Metazoa > Chordata > Testudines > Emydidae > Chrysemys > Chrysemys picta. The sequence goes on from NW_027054173.1 coordinate 12,412, forward strand.
CCCCAGACCCAGGTCAATATACAAATTAGATCTTACCCACAAATCACGCTGTTGCCAATCCTTTAGAATCTAAAATCTAAAGATTTATTCATAAAAGGAAAAAGATAGAGATGAGAGCTAGAGTTGGTTAAATGGCAAAGTTCTTAATTCAGGCTTGTAGCAGTGATAGAATAAACTGCAGGTTCAAATCAAATCTCTGGAGTACATCCACAGCTTGGATGGGTTATTCGGTCCTTTGTGTAGAGCTTCCATTTGTAGCAAAGTCCCTCCAGAGGTAAGAAGCAGGTTTGAAGACAAGATGGAGACGAGGCACCAACCTTATATAGTCTCTTCCAGGTGTAAGAACACCTCTTTGTTCTTACTGTGGAAAATTACAGCAAAATGGAGTCTGGAGTCACATGGGCAAGTTCCTGCATACTTTGCTGAGTTACAAGGCGTATTTGCCTTCTCTCCATGGGTCAATTGTATAGCTGATGGTCCTTAATGGGCCATCAAGCAGGCTAGGCAGAGCTAACACCAACTTGTCTGGGACGTCACCCAGAAGCATAGCATAAGTTTGAAATACAGACAGTATAGAGCCAATATTCACAACTTCAACTACAAAATTGATACACACATATAGACAGCATAATTATAACCAGCAAACCCTAACTTTGTCTAAGACACCTCATTTGACCCCCTTTATACAAGATTTGGTGCCACTACAGGATTTGGTTGCAACCATGTTCTATATGGTCCCAGATTATATCAATAACATCACATAGGGGCAGGGGTCCCGGGAGGGGGTGATCAGGGGACAAGGAGCAGGGGGGTTGGAGGGGTTGGGGGTTCTGTGCGGGGGCAGGCAGGGGGTGGGAGGGAGTGGATAGGGGGCAGGGCTAACCCCCCCCAGTGGAGTGTCCTCGTTTTTGAGTGTTAAAATATGGTATCCCTACCATTCACAGTGCCACCATGAGCTCTCCATTCACAGCAAGCTGCACCATGAGGTCTCAGCTACCTCACTCCCTCCCCCTCCCTTTCCTGTTGATAGCTGCCAAAGGAATGCTGGGAAATGTAGTTCTTTCCCTGCTCCAGGGCTGGCTCTATAGACAGGGAGCTAACCAAGGAACTACAACTCCCAAGGCCCCCTGTTGGTTCTCAGCTCCCATGCTGGATCCCTGCCACTCCTGCAAACGTGCCACCCCAAGCACCTGCTTGCTTTGCTGGTGCCTAGAGTCGGCCCTGGAGAGTATGTGTATGGGAAGAACAGATCAGCCTTGCAGCTCAAAGAAGTAACCACCCCCACCCTACTAGTCAAATGGCTAGTTGCCCAGAAGTCCAACGGGGCTTGCAAACATCCTCTGGAAAGGGTTGTGTGTTATTTTCATCCTACTGCTTTGTGTACCCAGGTCTAAAAGAAGATGTTAAGTGAAAACAAATGCTTTGTTTTAAAGACAAATAGAAACTAGAAGTGGAGAAGATCTAGTAGATCATCCAGGCCCTGCCAATGCAGGATTCTTCTATAAAGAGCTGATAGGGACAATGCATTAAAGTCTCAAATTAATCGGACTTCCATCACCTCCCTTGTGTGGGGATGGAGAATAAGGGAAACTATTCTCCAATCTTACCTGTGTCAGCAAGTTTCTGACAATCAGAGTACATTTCTCATTTATTTAACCTAATCCTTATTTATACCTCTTTGTACCCTTCTATATGATACCTCTCCCTCCTTAGTGTTTACACTTTTCAAACTCATCTAGATGATCTTGCCGTTCCCCAGCAATCACTGCTTAGCCAACCTCAGTTATATCTGGCATTTTAAAAACTCTTCCTTATCAATCAATTCCTCCTCTGCTCTAATCATTTTTGTTGTTTTCTGAATTCACTCTAGTTAGTTAATAATTTTGACAGGAATATGACAAGATCTCAAATTTTTAGTCCTGGGGACAGTACAGTAAATTCTTGGGTAACAAATAGAGTGCAGTGGGATAGAATAAAAATATCCACTACCATTTAAGGACCTATCTTTAGAAGTGCTGAGTGCCTCCTGTGAGGAATAAAGCCCCCCCCCCCCCAGCTCCCATTGGAGTTGAGGGCGCACAGTACCACAACATATGGCATTCAGGATCTGGTAGGATTAGACCTTAAGCAATATACACTCAACATTGTCTAGTCAAGACTAAATTACAGATCCTTTCCATTTAATGCATCACTTCAGAAAGTTCCTTTGGGTTGGTCTACACTGGGGGGGAGGGGGTCGATCCAAGATACGCAACTTCAGCTACGCAAATAATAGAGCTGAAGTTGAAGTACCTTGGATCGAATTACCTGGGGTCCACACAGCGCGGGATCGACGGCCGCGGCTCCCCCGTCGACTGCACTACCGCCGCTCGCTCTGGTGGAGTTCCGGAGTCGACAGTGAGCGTGTTCGGAGATCGATATATTGCGTCTTAACGAGACGTGATATATCAATCCCGGATAAATCAATTGCTACCTGCCGATACGGTGGGTAGTGAAGATGCACCCTGAGTCTATGAAATTAACCTAGAATTCACTAATTTCAGCTTTGATTGTTCTTCAATAGATTTTCACCTGCCTACTGACTGTCACTCAGACTAATGTCTAAACTGCTACCAAAAACACCCATTCTAGCTGAACTGAGACACAAAATCACGTTTTGCATTCCAATTACTTTGTAAATATTTAGATTGCTATTTAATCTTCATGCAAGGCACATGTTTTAACTCCCACATGACCTACTGCTTAAGAGAGTACACCAGACAGCACTCCTACATTATGGAAACAAGTAAGCAAAGACAGCCCTATGTTTTAAAGGACATTTCATGCCAATTCCTCAAAAACTGATTCTACCTGAATCTATTGCAGCAGTGTGAGTTTTAAACAGCAATGTCCTAAGCCTTA